>NC_142088.1:8842459-8993852 GCF_054644295.1 Miniopterus natalensis | reverse complement strand
CCTGTCACCTACATGCCCTGGAAGTTTTGGATCATGAGAGAAAAGACGGCTTTTGCCTTGGAGTATTGGTAACAAGAACTGCGTTTTGAGTTTTATGGTCTCCCCCACTTTTTTCTCCAAGTCCTTCCTGCGCTTTCGTTTGCTTGAAAGACAGAAAAGTGGCCTGAGTGTGACTGGAGGAGCCTCGTGGGCAGCGTGCTCCGTGGGCGCTGACAGGTCTCAGGCCCGAGGTACGGAGGAGTCGTGACTACAGTCGGTCACGCTGAGAATTTTCCAGGTGTCCGATGCGAGTTACGCGCTAGTCCCCGTGTCAGCGCGTGAGAATGGGGGTCCCTTCACCCTGCTCTACAGGCGGGGAAGCCCAGGCACGGAGCCGGGGGAGCCGGGCAGTGGGGCCACGCTGCAGGCCGCCTGGCTGGACTAGGATCGCAGGCTCCGGGCGCTGGGGTGAGTGCCCCCGGCCTTCCGGGGCCACCCGGCTGGTCCCGGCGGTTGCCTCTCCACACCTCCCCCCTGTCGCCCTGCCTGCTAACCGCATCCCTGCGTCTCGGGCCTGCCTGTTGTCCAGGCCTGGCACCAACCATCTGCCCTGAGCAGGCAGTGAAACCCCACTTAGCTGATGGCCTGTGTGTGCCCAGCACTGTGCCAGTGGCCTTAAATAGGACCGGGTGCAAATGAGCACAGCGGCTGCGTGCAAACAGGACGATCGCTGTATTCTTAGGGTTTGGTTAACCTTGGCTAAGGGTAGGCAACCTCGTTACCTGGCTCCTGACACAGTCATCCTGGCGATTTCTGTTTTGGTTCGCATACAACAATGATGCCACATTTTCCGTCTGAATTTTCCATCTAACGGTTTCCTTTAAAAAAAACCAAAACAGCTTTATTGAGGTATAATTTATATATACCATAAAATTCACCCATGTTAAGTGTGTAATTTAATGATATTTAATCAACTTATAGAGTTGGGCAGCCATCACCACAATCCAGTTTTAGAACATTTTCCAGGCCTCAGAAAGTTGCCTCGAGCCCATTTACAGTCACTCTGGGGGCTTCTTTGGTGCCCTCCTGCCCCCTGCCCTGGGCTGTTTAATACTTTCTCAGGGATGAGGGTGGTGCGGAATTTGCACGGTGGACTCTCTGGGCCTCCCTTCCTTCTCTTTAGCTCCACCCGTGGTGTTGGGCACCAGCGCTAACAGCCTGGCTGTTGATTCTCTACACCTGGGTGGCTGATTGATTTTAGAGAGAGAGAGAGGAGAGAGAGATAGCAATCTGTTGTTCCACTTATTCATTCATTCATTGGTTGATTCTTGTATGTGCCCTGACCGGGATCAAACCCGTAACCTTGGTGTTTCCAGACGACGCTCTAACCAACTGAGCCACCCAGCCAGGGCCAATGCTGGCTCCTTCGGGGAACCCTGGACACCTGCGGTCTCTCTCCTGGCACCTTCACCCAGAGCCTCCCGTGTGGGACTCTCCCCATCAGGACTCCCCTCAGCCTTTCTATGGGGCCTTTCCGCCTTGATGGAGGCTGTGGGGAGGAAGTGGAGAGCTGGCACGTCCTTATGTGGTCCACTTCTCTCCGTGTCCACCACGACCCCTGTGGTCCAGTCTGTCATCAACACCCACCTGGATTGTGAAAGTAGCCCCCTCCCTGTGTTGATTTTTTACACTCCTTTGGTTTTTCCCACACTGCTACCAGGCCGATTTTCCTAAAACAAATCTAATCATGCCTTAAAAAGCCTTATTGACATACGATTCACATACCATGCAATTTACCCATTTAAAGTATAAAATTCATGCCTTTAAATATATTTGCAGGGTTGTGCAAACATCATCACAATCTAATTTTAAGAATATTTCCATCATCCCCCCCCCCCAAAGAAACCCCATACTCATTAGCAGTTACCGCTCATCCCCCCATTTTCCTAGCCCTAGGCAGCCACTAATCTACTTTCTGTCTCTATGCATTTGCTTACTCTGGACATTTTCTATAAATATAACCATACAGTACGTGGTCTTTGGGGACTAGCTTCTTTCACTTTGCATAATGTTCGCAGGAGTCATCCATATCGGTACTGCATTCCTTTTGGGGGGGAGTTGGATAATATTCCATTGCATGGATCTGCCATTTTGCTAATCCGTTTACCACCTGGTGAGCATTTGGGCTGTTTCCACTTTTTGGCTATTGTGGTCGCTGCCGCTGTGATTTGTGCTTTCCTATGTTTTCCTTTCTCTTGGATATATACCGGGAATGAAACTGGGTCACATGGTTAATCACACCTCTTCTGCAAACGTTCCCGTGACATTCCAGGGCCCTTAGCTGAATTCAGTCCTCTTTGCTTGGTGCCCCAGTTCTCCCCTGCCTTGCCAGTCTTTCTCTCTATGCTCCAGGACTTGGCCACAGTGGACTCTATTTCGGCCCCTTGTCTTTACTCAGCTGTAGGTCTGGAAACCTCTTTGGACTTCCCTCCATCCTTCCTTCACTTTGTCGCCTTTCCACTGGCATTTCCTCAAGAGAAGCCACCCCTGAGCTCCCCGGTGAGATCAGGCTCCCCTTCCCCACTGTAATTGCATCGTATGTATATTCCTCCTTTGTAGCACTTGTCACAGCCACATTTTTTTTTTAAATTTATTATTATTTTATTATTATTTTTAAATATATATTGATTTCAGAGAGAGGAAAGGAGAGGGAGAGAGAGTTAGAAACATCAATGATGAGAGAGTCATTGATCGGCTGCAGCCCGCAACCGGGGCATGTGCCCTGACTGGGAATCGAACCCTGATCGCCTGGATCCTAGGTCAATGCTTAACCGCTGAGCCACGCCCGGCCAGGCCATTTTTTTTTTTTTAAATAGGTCTTTATTGATTTCAAAGAGAGGAAGGGAGAGTGAGAGAGATAGAAACATCAGTGATGAGAGAGTCATTGATCGGGTGCCTCCTGCATGCTCCCAACTGGGGGTCGGGCATGTGCTCTGACCGGGAATCGAACCGTGATCTCCTGGATCCTAGGTCGAAGCTCAACCGCTGAGCTGGACCACAGCCACAATTTTACATGTCGTTTAGAATTTTTAACCTAAGGTCCTTCTCTCCTAATGCTTCCACAGCCTGGGCCCGGCCCATTTCTTTGCCCCATCACTGTATCTCCAGCATCCACACGGCAGGTGGCTTGTGTTTGTGGAGTGAATTGTTCCGTGACTGGAAATGCCATCGCCCACCGACTTCATGGTGAACTCTGAGGCATTATCTTCTTCAGCGATTTTCAACCGTGTGCCGCAGGAATTCTTAACACATGCAATATCTCCCTGTTTAGTCGGGGGGATGGACCTCTTTCCCTGAAATTGTTAAATAAAAAAAATGACAACAGCTAACACAACAATAGCCGTCTGGTGTGAATGAATAAAAATTATACCTATTTTTTTTGTCAGATTGGCAAAAAAATACATTTTTTGGTGTGCTGCAGAATTTTAGTAATTAGTTTATGCACCATGAGATGAGAAAGGTTGACAATTATTGATCTAGGTGACTAAGGGTTTTCTGATGTTCATTTCATGAGAATAGAACGCGTCAGTCCAGCAGCCGTCAGCACTGTTCCCGCTAAATGACATAAATACCAACAGGGAAATGGCAGTCTCCCCAAAGGCCGCACCGGAGCCCAACGGGGTTTCGCTGGTGGAAAGTGAACCCACCAGGGTGAGGATACTGTTTCCCGCAGAGCAAGGAGCCCCCAGGCCCACGCACTCCAGGGGAAGGGATGCGTGTTTCTGGGGGTCAGGACCTGGTGCGGCCCCGCCGACTGTCTGACGGCCGCATGGGCTCCGGAGGATCTGCCTGCGTGAGGTCAGACCGTAAGCTGAGCCTCCCCTGCCCGCGTGCCACCTGCTTGTTTTCAGGGGTCTCTCGGAGGCCCAGGTGGGGGGACGCCTGGCCCCCAGGTGCTTTGGGTGAGGACAGCGGGCAGGCCTTCCTCGCACCCCCTCCGTCGTTGCTGCTGAGCCTGAGTGGGACCTCCTTGGGGTTTGGCAGAGGAGACAGGCTTCTCTTCTGGAAGGTGCTCCCTTCCACAGGCCACGGGCTGCGATTTCCTCTGACCTTCCCTTTAACATGCCCTCACCCACCCTCCACCCTCCGGACATGTTGAATTTCCATCAACAATAGCCGCCTTTTTATTTTTTCCACTGTTGTGGGTTTATGTCCTTTAAAATTTTCTTGCTACCATTTTTTTTTTTTTTTAATCCACACCTGGGGATATTTTTTGCATTGATTTTTTTTAGAGAGAGTGGAAGGGAGGGAGGAGGGGAGAGAGAGAGAGAGGAACATTGATGTGAGGCAGACACAGCGATTGGTTGCCTTTCCCCGCAGGGATGTCGAGCCCGCAACCGAGGTATGTGCCCTTGACCAGGAATTGAACACTTGACCCTTTGGTCCTTGGGCCGAGGCTCTAACCACTGAGCAGGCCAGCCAGGGCTCTTGCTGTCATTTAATGAGAACTTGGAGGGGGAGGAGGTAAACACACACAGTCCCTCTTCCATGTGGGGCTGGAATTCCTGCTCCCTGTACTACTTATTTAATGAACTATTCAAATCCGGATAGTTTCTGGTTTATGGAACTAGATTTAAAAAAATGCACTAGATTCTAATCTAGAATGGGGACAGGACCAGATCCTATTCTTTATTTCTTGGAGCCCAGCCCAGTACCTTTTACGCGGCAGGCGCTCAGTTAACGTCTGTCCCCCGAGGCGGCTCTAACATTTAAGCTTCACTGCTTTTGCCCCGTTTCACATTTTATCTGTCCTCACAAGCACGGTTTCTCATAGCACGGCCTCCGCCTCTGGAGGGCCATTCACATGTCCGTTTTATGGCCGTTTATACTTCCAGCCTTGACCATGGACTTCTGCAGCGTTTGAAAGAGATGAGAAAATATGGTAAGTGCCCTGTGTGGACAGGTTTATGCTCTGCAACTTGTCTTCAAAGTTATGGTCCCCTTCGTTCCCTTTCCTTCCAGGTAAGAGCATCACTCGGGTGTTTTATTGTCCCTGATTCCTTGCTTTTTTTGGATCACTAGGAAGAGGTGATTTCCTCTTGTAAGGTCTAGAGTTCCCAGAGCTAGGGGGCCCCCTCCCCTGCTCCCCACGGCTGTGAGCACGTGGACATTTGTACCTGCAGGTGCAGCCCCCACCTAGTATTCTCTGGACATTCTCCCCCCTCAAAAGAAAACTAAATTAGTGGTTTCATTTCATCCAAATAAAAGCCATCGAGTGGGGGAGCATAACATGGTCCTCAAATCCCATAGGTCACATTTTTGGCAGAGAGCTGTGTCCTGTAGCTGTCTTCCCATGATGTCCGGCTTACTCATCCTGTAACGCATGGCATTTCCTGGTCTCGGGATGCTCCATCTCAATTAAATCTGAAGGGGAAAAGTCATTCTTCTGCATTACAGATGGAAAAAAAGTGCATGGTGGAGCCTTTTCTCATCAAACTATAGAAGACGAGAACTCGCCTGCCCGGCAGGGGTCTCCCTGGGGAGAGAGCTGGTCCAGGGAGGAATCCGCTTGGGGGAAGCTGAAAGATCCCTTTCCACTTTGAATTTTGTACTTGGAAAAATTCAGTGCAGTGTTTTTCCTTTTTGTGCTTCAGTAACTGAAACTACCCAATTAATTCACAACTTCTATTAACACACTCTGTGTATAGTAAAATACATCAAAACCACAATGCAACACATTCGAGATTGGACAATATAGTAGAAAGAACATTGATTTGGAGGCTAAGACAGACATATACTGAATAATAACTCAGCACTATTTCCTATCTATCATCTATCTTTCTTTCTATCATCTATCTATCTATCTATCTATCTATCTATCTATCTATCTATCTATCTATCTATCTATCTATCTATCTATCTATCTATCATCTCTCTATCTATATCTATCTATCTATCTATCTATCTATCTATCTATCTATCTATCTATCTATCTATCTATCTATCATCTATCTATCTATCTATCTATCTATCTATCTATCTATCTATCTATCTATCATCTCTCTATCTATATCTATCTATCTATCTATCTATCTATCTATCTATCTATCTATCTATCTATCATCATCTATCTATCATCTATCTATCATCATCATCATTTATCTATCATCTGTCTATCATCTGCCTATCTATCTATCTCCATCCCTATCTATCTATCATCTATCTATCTATCTATCTATCTATCTATCTATCTATCTATCTATCTCTATATCATCTATCTATCTATCTATCTATCTATCTATCTATCTATCTATCTATCTATCTATCATTATTGCAGTAAAATACATATAATATAAAATTTACCATTTTGGCCACATTTAAGTGTACAAGTCAGTATGACTAAGCACATTCGCAATGTTGTGCAACCATGACCACTATCCATTTATAAGACTTCATCATCCCAAACTGAAGCTCTACCCACTGACACTGACTCCTCACTTCCCTTCCCTCAGCTCCTATTAACCTCTACTCTGTCGCCTGTCTCTACGAATTGACTTTGCCTACTCTCGGTGCCTCATGTAAATAGAATCTACAATATCTGTCCTTTCGTGTCAGCCTTATTTCACTCAGCATAATGCTTCCAGGGCTCATCCATGCTGTAGCGTGGGTCAGAATTTCATTTCTTTTCAAGTCTGAGTAATATCCCGCTGTGGACATGTACCAGTGTTTATCCATTCATCCGCTGATGGGCATTGGGTTTGTGTCTGCCTTTTGGTTATGGTGACGAATGCCGCTGTGAACTTTGGTTTAAGTTCCTGTTTTTACTTCTTCTGGGTCTATCCCCAGAAGTGCAGTTGCTGGGTCATACAGTAATTCTATGCTTAACTTTTTGAGGAAACATCAAGCTGTTTGGCATCAGCATGATTTCACAGGCGAGGAAAATGAGGTCCAGAGAGGTTAAGTTACTAGCTCAAGGTCACAGAGGTGGCCTCTAAAGAGCTTATTAAATTTAGATAAATAACTATAATATGCCTATTAGTGCTTTCCATAAACAGGCTCTTAATAAATGTTCATTTTCTTCCCTTTTGCTTCTGATGATAGTTTAGATATACTGGCCTAAAGTTGAAGTTTACGTAAGACTCCATGCTCTTTCATTTTTACAGGTATCACAAAAACAAACCATCCTCATCTTGGCTAAAGTGACTCAAGAACCTTCTCACACCACAGAGGTGCAAACTCCTGTCAGACAGTTCACGTGCTGATCACAGATCCTGGGCCCTTGTCTGCAGTCTTTCCCGGGCACACTCTGGTGGCTGTAGTTGACATTACTGGGGGTTCTCGAGAGCAGTAGACTTGCTCTACAAATTAATGTCCAATTTTCACAGGAGGTTGATCTGCCCCTTTTCTCTCCCGGATACGTGGTAGTGACACAGCATGGCCCGTGGCTAGGCAGGAGGAGCGGGAGGGAAGCCGGGAGGTGTGTGGAGTTGAATTTGGAGGCCCAGTTGGCCTTTCTTTGTCATAGGCTCTGCCCTTTGATGTCCACCTTTGGGCCCTCGCAAGCAGCCTTCCTCCCCGGCCCGCACCCTTTCACACCTGCCTGTGGGCCGGCAGTGGGTCGTTTAGGTTGGTAAGATTGGAAGTCTTGCTGTGACCTCTCCCAGGGGTATGTGCATCTAAAACGTAGTGCTGAGAGTGGAATGAGAGGCATAGTACATAGTTCCCATCAGACGGCTGGGTATTAAGTTTTGGGAACTGGCAGTGGGACAGTCTCCTGTGACACGCTGAAATCATGCCTCCTAGGGCAGCCCTTCCAATAGTAAAGACTGTCGTTCCCTCCAGGGTTTCCCGACGGAGGGAGATGATTCGATGGAGCTAAGTGAGGGACAGCTGGAGAGAAGTCAAAGCCTCAAGTGGCCTCGGTTCTCTCCTTGTTGGGCCAGGAGGAAATTCATTTTTTCCCGAAAAAGAGTGAGAGTCACCAACCTAAAGCACACACGTAGTCAAGGAAACTTCGAGAAGTCAAGGACCAAGGGGAGAAGAGGAAGGGCCTTGCTTTTGGGATGGGAAGGAGACCAGCACTGTACACACATCCCCTGGGACGCAGGGAGGCCGCTTTCGGTAAGTGCAGTTCCCAGGGTGTCCACTAGATGGTGCGGGAGCGCCGCCCACACCGTCCCGCTGAGGGCCTGGAGCTCCCCCCGGCTCCTGGTGGAGCTGGTAAGGCCTTCGCTGCGGCCAAGATACCTGGTGACATCTCAAACATTCAGATTGAATATTCAATTGAAAACGGATGGAGTTCCTAATAAATGGGATGCAATTACTTACTGATGTGCGCCGGAGCGCCCTGTGCAGTGTAAGAACTCAGTGTCAGGCAGGGAGAGGAAAAGTGAGCCCGACCGGGCCCTGGGGTGAGGGGATGCCAAGCATCTCATGGTCCCAGAGCATCTTGAGGTCTCGCTGGGCTGCAGTCATCCACCTCATTGGGCATCTACTATGGGCAGCTCTAATCCGGGCGCCGGGCAGACAGCAATGGAAACCTTCCCAGCCCCGGGAGAGCTTGCATCCTGCTGAGGTGCAACAAAGTAGATAGAATGGTGATAGGTTCTATGGGGAAAATGTTAAAACCCACAAGTGGAGGAAGAGGGCTACAGTGTTAAATCGTGCGCCCGTGGACGGCCTCCCTGGAAAGATGACCTTTCATGAGACCCGAAGGATGGATGGGGCAGCCATGGGGGCTTTGGGGGAAGGTGAGTCGAGGCCCAGGGCACAGCAAAGGCACAGGTCCTGAGGTGGGAATGTGTCCCGCAGGCTCAAGGAGGAGGGAGGAGGCCAGCGTGGATGCAGAGTGAGGGAGGGGAGAATAGGACACCAGTCGGTGCGAAGCCATCGAGAGAGATCGGGGGATTTTGAAGCAGGTGGTCATGTAAAACTCTGGAAAATATCATAAGAACGTTGGCTTTTACTTTGCAATGACAGGAGCCATTGAGGATTCTGAATAGAGAGGGCACCTGGTCTGACTTACATTTTATTTTATTATTATTTTAAGTTAAATTTATTGGAGTGACGTTGGTTAATAAAAGTATATAGGTTTCAAGTGTATAATTCTATGATACATCAACTGTATATTGCATTGTATGCCCACCGCCCAAAGCCCAATCTTCTTCCGTCACCATATATTTGATTCCTCTCACCCTTAACTACCTCTAGCTCCCCAGCAACTATGGGAAACAGTATGGGGGCTCCTCAAAAAACTAAGAATAAAGTTCCCATATGACCCAGCAACCCCCCCTTCTGGGTACCTACCCCCCAAATTTGAAAACATTTATTTGCATCCCTGTGATATATGCACCTCTATGTTCATTGTAGCATTAGTCACAATGGCTGAGACATGGAAACCACTGAAGTGTCCTTTGCGAGATGGTTGGGTAAAGGAGACGTGGGACATGTATACCGTGGAACGCTACTCGGCCGTAAGAAAAGAGGAAATCCTGCCATTTGTGACGATGTGGACGGATCTTGAGAATGTCATGCTAAGCGAAAAAAGTCAGACAGAAACAAGAACAATACGATTTCACTCCTATGTGGGATATAAAACTGAAAGCAAGAAATGAACAAATAAGACAAAGAAACAAAAACTTGTAGACACAGACAATAGTATGGTGACTTACAGTTTAAAAGGATCACTTTGGCTCCTGTATTGTGAAGGGGAGAGAGGTAAAGCAGGGAAACCAGTCGGGGCGATAGCAGTGTTCTAGGTGAAGAGACGGTGGTGACCTGGGCCAGGGAGGCAATAGTGGAAGTGGAGAGAAGTAGTCAGGTTTTCAATATATTTTGAATCAATAGGACTTGATGGTGGATTGAATGAATGTTAGAGAGAAACAGAGGGCCTCAAGGATGACTGAAAAGTTATTTCCTTGAGCAACTGGGCAGGTAGAATTGCCATTAACCGAGATGAATTGAAGGAGCAGGTTTTTTGAGGAAAGACCAGGAGTTCAGTTTTGGATACGCTGAGTTTGAGAAGCCCTGGAGATGTCCAAGGGGAGATGTCTAACATCTATGAACCTGGGATTTAGGGGAGAGATCTAGATTCAGGGAAGGGGTCTGGTGGGTCTATGGGTATTTAAAGTCATAAACTGGAGTGAGAATGGGTAGAGAGATGAAGTCCAAGGACTGAACCTGGGCACACTCCAATGTTTAGAAGTAGGAGAGTTGAGGGGGGTAGCAGAGGTGACAAGAGGTTGGAGGAAACTCAGAGTGTGATGTCCTGGAAGCCAAGGAGGAAAAAGGCCAAGGAGGAGGGAGAGCTCAGCCGTATCACCGGCTGCTGCAGAGCCAGCACACAAACCACCCTCCAGCCGGATTTCTCAACCTTAGCACTGCAGACGTGTGGGGCTGATAACCCCTTGTTGTGGGGACCATCCTGTGTATTGTAGCATGCTTCCCTGCACCCCTGGCCTCCACCCACTAGGTGTCAGTAGCACCACCCTCATAGTGCAACAACCCAAAATGTCTCCAGACATGGCCACAAGTCCCGATGGACAGTCAGCCGGATTGAGAACTACTGCTCTAACTCAAGGGCTGGAGAGCTAACATTCAGGGAAAGGAAGATCGCTACTAACGGAGGGGAGGGGATGCTTCTGGAGAAGCTGACACATTTGAGTTTGACTTTACAAATTCAAGTCAAACTGGAGGGGTGATGCAAGAGAGTGGACTATGGGTGGAGAGTAGCTGGGGCAGAGTGGACGAAGGCATCTCAGCCGGGGGAGAATTCCCGACGCTTGATACATGTCTTTGTGTGGAGACCCACATCTCCTCTTGGAGTCATGGAAATAGTTGTTTTCATTGTCACTTGCTTTAGGCACAGACATGGTTTCCATGACATCTTTCTTCCCCATAAAGGAAGGCTGGAGTTTAAAGGATTTTTTCTCTGAAATATGATCTATGGTGGTTTAGGCCCCACGATACATGCTTTACCATTGAAAAACTGTGATTAATAAAAACCCCCCAAACCTACTTTCTCCACCTCATCACCTCTCCAGCCTCCTCACTCCTGGCATTTTCCCAAAATGATAAAGGACAATCTTGTCTTTCTTCTAGTTTCTAGATACAAGGTCAGATTATCACCACACCCCCCGCTGGAATACAAGATTAATTTATTGCTTTGCTTAAATCTGACTCAAAAGCTCTACTCCCCTGCAACACACACACACAGTTGTAACACTTTTTTTTTTTTTTTAAGCAGATACTCACTCTGCTGGCTCATTAGGAATTTTACTGAGCACCTATTGGAGTAATTATTTTTCTGGACATTTAACCAATATGTTCAGAGGGCAAACTCATGCGGCATTTATGACTCTCAACAGAAAACATCTTCAGGGTGCGAAGAGGTCATAGGATTCCACTTTGAGAGGGGGGAAGGTCAGATGCAGCTCAAGGGAAAAGCCGATTTAAGTGGAAAGTGTTAGGACTCGGGAAGGAGAAAAGAAAAGAACCCCCCTGGATAAGTAGGCTTATCCAGTAGACTGGCTATTGGCATCAAGTTATCTTCTTGGAACTTGCCGGGAGCTTCCAGATGGGAGGTATAAGGAGGATCATTAATGAGGGCCATTAGTGATGTTCAAGTGCAGGCTTTATAAAGCTGGGCATGGAAATGGTCTATTTCAGGGGTTCCCAAAGTTGGTTGCCCATCACAGTCATTAGGGGTGCTTGACCAATGGGCCCACCCCCAGAGATTGTAGGTCAGACGATGTGGGGCAAGCTCATGACATATGTCATTTGTAAACATACCCCAAGTGATTCTGCTCAGTCCTGGATTTCACATTGGCATTTGGGGGATTATTTGACCAATTTTAGTAGAGATTAAGGAGTTCTAGGTCTTAGACAGGAAGATGTTCTGTAACTTAGTGAACATGACTTCTCTGTTTCAAAAAAAGTTAACAAATTGGCATTTATTTATTTTTTATTTATCTTTATTGTTGAATGTATTACAGGTGTCCCTCCCCCCCCCCCCAATTGACCCTCCAGAAATTATACATATAACTTCTTTGGTTAATCTCTTCCCACCCTCCAGCCTCCTTCCCTCTTCCCTCTGAGATAGGACCGTCTGTTGCATGCTTCTGTGTCTCTGGATCTATTTTGTTTGTCAGGTTCTTTTGTTCATTAGCTTCTTCTTAGAGAAGACCCTTTAACATTTCATGTAGTGCTGTTCTGGTGGTGATGAACTCCTTTAGCTTTTCCTTGTCTGAGAAGCTCTTTATCTGACCTTCAGTTCTAAATGATAGCTTTGCTGGGTAGAGTAATCTTGGTTGTAGTTCCGTGTTTTTCATCACTTTGAATATTTTTTGCCACTCCCTTCTGGCCTGCAAAGTTTCTGTTGAGAAATCAGCTGACAGTCCTATGGGGGTTCCCTTGTATGTAAGTAATTGCTTTTCTCTTGCTGCTTTTAAGATTCTCTCTTTGTCTTTAACCTTTGGCATTTTAATTATGATGTGTCTTGCTGTGGGCCTCTTTGGGTTCTTCTTGTTTGGGACCTTCTGTGCTTCCTGGACTTGTAAGTTTATTTCTATCCCCAGGTAGGGGAAGTTTTCTGTCATTATTTTTTCAAATAGGTTTTCAATTTCTTGCTCTTTTTTCCCCTTCTGGCACCCCAATAATATGAAATATTGGGCCCTTGAAGTTGTCCCAGAGGCTCCTTATACTATCCTCATATTTCTGGATTCCTTTTTCTTTTTGCTCTTCTGGTTGGGTGTTTTTTGTTTCTTCATCTTCCAAATTGCTGATTTGATTCTCAGCATCCTCTACTGTTGATTCCCTGTAAGTTATTCTTCATTTCAGTGCATGTAGCCTTCATTTCAAATTGGTACTTTATTATGTTATCAATTTTCTCAGTTATTTCCCTAATAGTATGCTTAAACATCCTTATAAACAAAATTCTGAACTCTGTATGTGTTAGCTTGTTTGGATCTATTTCATTTAGTTCCTTTTCTAGAGATTTCTTCTGTTCTTTCCTTTGTGACATGTTTCTTTGCCTCCACATTTTGGCTGTTCCGGGTGTTTGTTTCTATGTATTAGGTAGAGCTGCTATGTCTCCTGGCATTTGTAGAGTGGCTTTGTGTAGTAGGTGTCCTGTAGGGTCCAGTGGCTCAGCCTCCCCAGTCCCCTGAGCTGGGCCTTCTAGGTGCTCCCCTGTGTGGGCTGTGTGCACTGTCCTGTTGTAGTTGAGCGTTGGTTGCTGTTGGCATCACTGGGAGGAATTGACCCCCAGGTCAATCAGCTAAGAGGACCAGCTGCAACTACAGCCAAAGAGCTGCTGTGCTGGAGACACCCTTATGGAGCAGGGGCTTTGGTGTTCACCAAGTGTGCCCCTTGAGTGTCATTCGTGGATGTGGTAGGGTTGTAATCTGCCGTGGTTGAGTCTGACCACCAGGTGCACTGTCTCTGGGGCCTCCCGGGAGGTGCAAAGTCAGCCTCTGCCAGTGCCTTGCCCAGGGCCACCCAGCATGAGCTACACAGCAAACCGTAGTTGGCTGCTACTTGAGCTGGGCTTGGAGGTGCCCAGGAGAGGCCAAGCTGTGAGCCAATACAGCTGCCGCTAGTGCCAGGCCTGGGGCCGCTTATCAAGCTGTATGGGGCCCGCTGCTGCTTGTTTGAGAGATTTTAGGAAAGTCCTAAGCATGAGGCTCGAGAGGCCACTTGCACAGGAAAGCCCCTGGCAATGGCCTGGATGAGCTGCAGGTGGGGAGGGGCGGGGTCTCTGGGAATCACGGGGCGGGGCCAAAGGTGCGAGTCAGGTGCTGGCGATTCAAACATGGCGCCTGCCTGCCGGCTGTGAGGGGAGGACTCGCCACAGGAGCCATGGCCTCCGCCAGCCCTTCTGCCCGGGAGGAAGCCGCCCTCCGCCTCTCGCCCGGATCTCAGGCAGGTTAGTTCGTCCCCGAGTGTCCCGGGTCCCTTCAGGCTGCTGCCCGGCGCTGGGCTCAGAGGGAGCATCCGAGTGAGTCCGTGCCGGGCCCTTTAAGGGGAGCTGCTGGGGCTCCCGCAGCCTCCGCGACCCTCAGGACAGTCCCCGCTGGGTTCACAGCCCGAAGGTGTGGGGACTTCTCTTCCCAGTCCTGCAGCCCGCGGCTGGGGGCTGCTGTGGGGCTGGGACCCCTCGCCCCTCCGGGAAACCCCCGCCGCCGAGATTCCCTCCCGGGTTTACCCGCAGCACCGGGTGTGGCCCGCGGCCCCCTGTCTCCAGGATCCAGCCCCGACCCCCTCACGTCTCCGCCCCTCCTCCCGCTCTCGGTGCGTCTCCAGCTCCCTGGCTGTGGGGCTTCTGTGCAGCCGGATCCCAGGGGGCTCTGAGCGACGGTGGTTCTGTGTCTTAGTTGTGATTTTGGTGTGGCTGCGGGGGGCGGCGGGTGCCGCGGTTACCTGCGCCGCCATCTTGTTTCTCCACAAATTGGTGTTTAAATGAAGATAAGATCAGAGCAGGTCTATAGCTGAGAAAAATGATTTTTTTGACTTTTGTTTTAAGGAGACTTCTGTTGAGCACGCTGCAAACTCTTCCCTTCGTCTTTTTTATGCTTCTATTTCATCTTGGCCGTGGGCACTGTCCTGTTTGCGCTTTGGTCCAATGGCCCTGGTGCCCAGCTGAAACCAGTCACTGAGACTTGCTGGCCAAAGGAGTTTATATATATTGATGTGCATTTGTCATCCGCCTGAAGTGATGTGACTTCATGCCTTCTCTCTTTTGAGGTCAATCAGCCTCAAAGAAATGCCCTCATATTGTCCTCTTCAGAGCATCCTTAGTAAACAAGGTTGAAGAACTCCATTTATCAGCAATGGGAAAAGCCAAGAGTTTCCCAGTGAATGGCCACTGCCCCCACCCCCCTTTCATTAGTAATAATGCAAACCCCCTAAGTCCCGCTCAGCTCGCAGGGTGTTCCCCGACTGGCTCGTGCCTGCCATCCCTGTTTTTATGGCAACATCCAGCACTAATGCGAGAGGACCTTCTCCACAGGCAGCCGAAGGAACAGGACTGATCGAGGACAGCTCTTCAAGGGTCTTGGTTTACTTTGGAACCAGAAACATACAGTGATGTGCAATATTTAAGGAGTGTCTCCTCTGTAGGATCTTAAAGGCTCCCCGTGAGGTCCTAACTAGCCCTGATCAAAGAGTTGTCTTCTGAGCACGAAGGTGGAAATCTGTACATATGACTAGCTCGTTTGTGATTTTCCTCCACCAGCAGGGGTCCCTTCCTCGATCCCTGGATGGAGTAATGATTACAAAGTGGATCAGACTCTGCAAAGAAAGATGGTTAAATTATAAGGCATTTTCAGAGAGTAATAATACTAATTAATAATAACAATAATAGTTCTGTTAGCACTTACCAGGAACTAGACACTCCACTAAGCCTTTTGCATGTCCTATCGCATTTAATTCTCAAAAAAGTCATGAGGTAGGTACCATCATTATTGCCATTTTACCTATGAGTAAATCTGAGGCTCAGAGGGGTTAAGAAGCTTGCTTGTTTGAGGCTGGTAAGGGACAGAGCTAGGAGCAAACCAGGTCTACTTGACTTGACCGTGGGTTCGTGTTCTTAAAACACCTTTGCTACTACACTGCCTTTTATGAGCTTTTGACATGGGCTCTGTACAGTAAAGGCATTGGGTCCACAGGCAGACTGGCCGCACTGTGCTGAGAACACCCATCCGTGTGCGAAGACCGCTGACCTCAACATGCCAGCTGTTGGGTGGGGTGCAGAGAGAATGCATGAAGACAAAATTCTTTATTCCTCTTGCTTTACTGCATTTTCCATACACAGTGGAAAGGATCTATCAAAGAATGACATGACCAGTCTCTCTGCACTTCATCTAATCACCGCAGGAAATCAAGTTAAAGATTGAATCCTGCTCAGCTGGCGTGGCTCAGTGGTTGAGCATGGACCTAGGATCCAGGAGATTGTGGTTTGACCCCCGGTCAGAGCACATGCCTGGTTGCAGGCTCGATCCCCAGTCGGGGGCGTGCAGGAGGCAGCCGATCAATGACTCTCTCATCATTGATGTTTCTATCTCTCTCTCCCTCTCCCTTCCTCTCTCTGAAATCAATAAAGACATATATATATATATATATTTTTTAAAAAGATTAAATCCTGAATACACCAATATTATTAGTCATCACCATCAAGAGTTTTAGCCCAGCCGGGTGTGGCTCGTCGGTTGAGCTTTGACCTAGGATCCAGGAGATTGGGGTTCGATTCCCAGTCAGGGCACATGCCCAGGTTGCGGGCTAGGCAGCCGGTCAATGACTCTCTCATCATTGATGTTTCTATCTCTCTCTCTCCCTCTCCTTTTCTCTCTCTGAAATCAATAAAGATATATTTAAAAAAAAAGAAAAAAGAGTTTTAGCCCAGTAGGAACATAAAAACCCCTGATCTCCTAATTAGCAGCTAAAGGAGGGAAGAAAAGCCCCATGACCCTGTGTGGTCCTAATTACCGATGGAGTTGACCTGAGAGGACATGCGGTGTATATTTTGAAAACCTCACAGTGCTGCCAGCAGTATCATGGTCACCCAGGAAACTTCCAAACATCTTTAAAAGATGTTACTTTCTTGTCAGTGTTCCCACTAATGAGGCTGGAGGGCAAGGCGACCTTGTCTCGCTCCTTCAGAGCTCAGCTCCATTCCTCTGTCTGCTATTTCTGTTGCCGTGAGGCGCCTTCACCTTGTCTGTGTTGCTCTAAAACGCCTTCTTGAATTTTAAACAACTTATTTTTACTTCTCTCAGAGAAGCAGCCACGCCTCAGGCTCAAGGCCCTTGCTTCTGTATAACTGGAGGCCTGCGAGGCGGACTCGCCCTTCGGGGCCTGTCTTCTGCAGGCTGCGCCACTCCTGCCCCACACCTGCCGCCCCCGGGGTCAGCGAGGGCCCTGCGGTGCAGCCCAGGGGGTGGGGGTTGCAAAGGGAAAAGGCACAGTTCCTGTCCTCAGGGAGTGGACAGTCTACTATGGAGGAAAAGAAAAGTATATAAATAAACACAGTGCAGGGAAGCACATCAGAGATGTCTGAAGGAGGCTTTTCGCCAAAGTGCCTGGAAATCAGGAGGAAATGGTATTTGCACACAAGCCGGGTCCTTTGAGTGCATTGCAGAACCACCCCCGTTGCACAGTTGTCTTCAGCACCTGCCGATACCCTGTAACCGTAAACTCAACCCGGTTCCAGCGCTTTCCTAAGAGCCAGCCTCGGCTGAAAAACTGGCCGTTTCACTTGGCGGTCGCTGTTCAGCCGTACAGCTTGTTGTTTATCCTGCCCCTTCTCTCATTTGGCCAGGTGCCCCTGCGGTCTGGGCCGGGGTGGCAGTGTGCCTTCTCCTGAGGGAAACTGGCCACCGGGTCCTCAGCTTGCTCTGGATTCTGACCACGGCACCTGGGGGTGACTCCCACTTACATTGATTGGAGACGTGATGCTTCTCCAGCAACTTTTCAATCACCCAGGTAAGTTCTTTTTTTAAAATTATTAAAAAAAAACTTTCCGTTACAGTTTATATTCAGTATTATTCTAATTAGTTTCAGGTGTACAGCAAAAAATGGTTAGGAAATCATGTACTTTACAGAGTAGTCGCCTCTCCCCTCCATGTGTCAAGCCCCCCACCCCACACATAACTTATGATATTATTGACTGTGTTCCCTATGCTGTGATCTACATCTCCACGACCATTACCTAACTACCAATTTGTACCAATAATCTCTTTACCTTTTCCACTCAGCCCTCTGACAACTGTCAGCCTGTTCTCTGTACCCATGAGTTACCCAGATAACTTCTAAACCTCCTAAAAAGTTATGACTTTTCTGTGTACTTTATGTCCACAAATGAGGCTGGAGGGTCTTTCTCCCCCATCCACCACCCTATTTCCACCCTTCTTCATCTCAAGTCAGGGAGAACTCTGAGCCGGCCCCCCTCCGTGTCCCTCCCTAGACTGCTCCCTCCCCTTCTCCACATTCTTTGCTGGTTGCCGAATCTCTCTCCACCCAGCCTTCAGCGCTGGGTCCTCGGGACTTGCTCCTAGGCCCTCTGTCTGCCCCTGAGACCTCCAGGCTTGTCCAGCTATTTCCCTGGATTCATTCTCCATTGCTTTCCCCTCATTTGTAAAAACTGAGGCATAACTTGCATTAAAGTGCACACCTCTTAACTGCGCAGTGTGGTGAATTTTAATTACGTGGGTGTACACCCACATAGCCACCACCTAGACCAAGAGGAGAACATTCCCAGCCCCCAGGAAAGCCCCTTCATGACCCCCTCAGTCAGAACCCCACAGGGGGCCTCTATTCTGACCTCTATCACCATAGATTACCTTTGCCTAGTTTTAAACTTCGAATGAATGGAATCATATGGTATTTACTCCCTTTTTTTGTTTCTTTCCCTGAACATTATGCCTGTGAGGTTTACTCATGTGCTGTGCATTGGTAGCTTGTTCTTTTCATTGACATGTAGGATTCTGTTATAATAATATTTCAGAATGTATGTAGTCATCCTACGGTTGATGGACATTGAGGCTGTTCTCAGTTTGGGCCTGTTCCAAATAGATCCGCTAAGAGCATTCTTTTGGTGGACATAAGAATTCTTGGGCATATGCCCAGGGGTGGGTCATAGAAGACATATATTTAGCTCTTGTAGGTGTCACCACACACTTTCCCAAAGTGATTGTACAGATATTTATACGCTCTCCAGGAGTGTAAGAGTATTTCATGTACCTCTTATTCTCACCAACACTAAGGACTGTCACATTTTTAATTTTATCCATTCTGGCGGCTATGTAGTAATATTTCACTTGCTTTAATCTGCATTTCCCAGGTGATTAATTGAGTTGTTTGTTTTTATTTGAGTTGTAGTTTTTCTTTAATACACATTTTGGATATAAGGGTCTGTTGCTTTTTAAATAAAATCCACAATCATCAAAATGCTCTTTAGGCACTGCCTATGACTTCAGCCTGGTCTTGCACCATTTTCTCTCTCTCTTTGCTTCCTCTCTGACCTTCCTCTACAGCCCTTCCTGCCTCAGGACCTTTGCATTTGCTGTCCTCTATGGTCCATTCTACTGTTGGTAAACATTTAGGTTCTTTTCCTAAACAACTAGTCTTTCCATCTCCTGTTAACCAGCCAAATCGTACTAACCCTCAAGGTCTCGGCTTAAACTTTACTTCCTCCCAAACTAAGTTAAATCTTCTAGTTCTATATTCTCATCCCACCTGTACATAATCTTCATATTATTTATTGCAAGTTTCAACAATCATTTATACAATTCTTTGGTAGAACTGCCTTCCCAGTTCTGCTGGAAACTTCCAGAGGGTCAGGAGTGAGCCTGTTTTGCTTCCTCTTGTATCCACACCACTTACAACGGTGCTAGGCATATAGAAATCGCTCAGCAAATATTTTTAAGAAGATTCGAAAATGAGAACATGAACAAAACGATATTTGATCTCAGCTCTGTCGGGAGCCACAGTTTGGGTTAATTATCTTTTTTACCAAGAAGCTTGCATTGCTGCTGGAAACTGTACAGGGAGCAAAATCTCTAAAATTGTGCGTGGGTCAGAGACTCTCTGATCCTGAGTGCGAGATCATGTGTGAGTGATGATGCCACCAGCAGAGCTAGGGCATGGAGGGCATGGGAGAATGCCAAGTGGGGGAGGTGAGGGTGAGGAGAGGGTGCTGTGGTTGGAGTGGGAATGGGAGGGGGAGGTCAGGAAGGAGAGAGAGAGAGAGAGAGAGAAGGAAAACGTAGATATGATAAAAATCTCAAGCCACCTCAGTTGCTCCCCATCGATGGCAGTGTCCTGTGAGCATGAGGTCTCATACAGGGCATGAGGAGAATTCCAGAGTGTACAGTTGCACTTGGATAAAAATATAAATAACACCAAGTTTGCTGACTATAATGGCTTGGGAATTCAAAGATATTTTGAGGATTTTAAGATGATCTCAGGCAGTAATGAATCTTTGGGGGTTAAAACACAGCCCAGGGCCCTTTGAGTCCACTGGTACTTGAAGTTGGGGGAGGTGGTTTCCCTGGAGGGGAACAGTGTCCACAGCAGAGTGTCCAGAGCCCTGGTGTTCGGTATAATGTGGTTGAACTGTTGTACTCCTAGACTGAGACAGCGTGATTTGAGCAGAGATGGGACCTTGTGGTCTCAGGAAATATAAATTTTTGTTAGGAACCAATGGATCAGTTTGTGCACCAAGCATACTCATGAATACTGCATCTTGAAAATGTATTTACTGCTACTTTTCTGATGGGCATAGATGCTTTTCTAATTAGTAAAATATACATGTATTAAGAACATCACCGGATGCATTGCTTTCTGCCATTTAGATAGTTTTTGGAATGAAGCAATAGGAAATGCACAACCTTGCTCCTGTGGGAGGGTTTTGGAAATTCTCTGGTGCTAAGGTTCGTCTTTTATAACAACCATCTCAGTTTGGTGAACGTGGAGAATGTTTAGGGCTCAAGATGTGCTCGTGGGATGTTGACCAGATGAGGAGATGGTGTTCCTGGGAGAGTTTGTGAGTAGACGAGGGTCTCCTTGCAGCGAGTGGGGAAACCATGGTGGATGCCTGGTCTCATGACCCCAGGAAGGCCTAAGTTTTACCCCTAAGGTTCTTCGTGGATAGTGGCTCCCGGGGAACAACCCTCGCCCCATTATGTGTCTAGGTCTCTGTAACTAGGCTTTCTCCTTTGTATACCACTGAATTCTCCAAAAAAACACGGAAAGTTTTAGGCCTATGATTGAAAACAATATACTGTTTTGTCATAGTACAGAAGGTAGAATTTAGGGGCAAATGTTGTTTTAAATAGAATAGTGTTATTCTTTTTTAGTGATTTGATTTGAGATGGTCAGAAGGTTATTTGTGGACAGGCAGCTTAATTTGTAGCTACCTAGCAGCTGGTCTCCATCTAGGTCATGCTGTAAAAGCTCCGTGGGGCAGCCTGACCCAACAGAACTGCTCTCCAGCCACTGCGAATGCTTGTGTCCCTCTGGGAGCCATGCTGCTCCTCCCCCATCTGTGAGGCTAGTCCCATGAGACTTGTTCTCACCCGGGAGGCTCTGATGTGGCGTCTACAATGCTCAAAGGCTTCTGGGACAAACCCCAGCCCAGCTCTAGCCCCTTTGCCTAATGCAGCCCTGAAGAGTGTGCCGTGTCCCACCTGGGGTGCTGAGGGAGGTGGCTCTTCTCTGCCCTGCACTAAGAACCTCCCCATTTCCTTCCCTTTGTGCCTAAGGGTGTGGTGAATAGCCTGAGACCCCTCTCCCTCTCTTTAAAAAAAATACTAGCTATTATTTTTTTAACAGCTCTATTGACATACAAAAACTTGCACAGGCTTAATGTGTGCAATTTGATGAGGTTGGACATATGCATACAAAAGTATAAAACTAGATTTTAAAGGTAAATACAAAGATAGTTAGAATACGGCATAGTGTAAAAGTCGTATGTTAAACACTATTAATTTTAGTGTAAAAGTTAAAAGACAAAAGAATTAAGAATACCCATAACTTCAAAAATCGATTAGTGGAGAGACAATAAAAAAGCTGTAAATTATGGCATCGGTTCCCCTCTCTGTCACTCAGGTCTGCCCAGCCTGTGTTCACAGAGTGGGGCACACTCTCTCCGCAGGAAAAGGCCCTTCTCTCAGCTTCGTCTGAAGCACTGGGCCTCTTTCATCTTTTACTAAACAGATTACAGATACAAGTTGCCTTAAAAAAAGATTCAGAAGTGAGGACCGAAAAACCAAAACAAGCAAAAGGAAACAAGACAAGATACTACAAGACAAATCTGTGGTCGTTTCTTGAGTGGAGCATGTTTTTATTTCTGGTCTATGGCTTAAACATTAATTTAAGGGATTTTTTTAAAAGCTTAAAATAAATCTCTTTGTTGTAAGAGTAAAGAGAATTTCCCATATAAATTAAAATGAAAAACTCAGAAAAGGAGGCAACATTACCAGCTAGCTTTCTCCCATTGGCTACACCACCGACATCTTCGAGCCCCAGGATCTCAGACGGAACAACTTCTGACAGTCTCTTCGTCTCAAGTCCCGTTTCTGCGTGTCCTGCGCTGGGTACAATCTCTTTGATTTCCGCACAGCATCCGGCAGAACCGAGCGCAGCCCCAGTGCCTCGCACAAGCAACTCCCCTTGCGACAGACTCGCTGCTTTTTTCATCTTGTCCTGCTCTTACTTTGTCCTCTGACCCTCGAAGGTAGACTGGCCTGTGCGGAAACCCTGCATCTCTGTGCTCTGAAGTCAGGGAGAGCGAAGGAGTCCCGAGACCATGACCAGGTGGCCTTCAAGGGAATCAGGCTGGATTTGGACTAAAATGAAGATTTTTAAGACGTGGAAGCCTTGTTTATCTACTGGGACTCAGATTTTACAAATGTCACAGTCAGTAGACATCTTCTGATCTCCAGAAGCGCATGTTGTAAGTTCTGGGTCACTCACCTTCCCACGGCGTCCTGAGTTTTCCCAGAACCTTTGCTGCTCTCAGCGAGCCTTAATGAAAACCACTTCCTCTGGATGCCTGCCCCTGTCTCCTGCTCCTTGCCGTCTTCCCAGCCGCCCTTTTATAGTACTCCCACTGTCGTCACTGTCCCCACCGCTTCCTCTCTCTCCACCTGCTCGCTTAAGAACTTGACCTCACCTAATTGCCTCTTCAGGGAGGGGAGCAGGGTGGAGAAATACTCGTCTCAGTCATGCTTCTCTGGGGGCTCCTAGGAGCTCTGAGAGCTTCACCCAGGAGGATATCGGCTTTGACTGGCCCTCTCTCAGCAAAATGCTTTAAACAATAGCCCTTGCACAGAGCTAGGGCCACCGTGCATGGGGGCCTGGGAGCTCTTTCCCAGTGGCCAGGGGAAGACCTCCCCCCATGGAGCGATGACCTTCTCTTGAAGCTAACCTGTGCCTCTGAGTCTCTGCAACCTTGACCTTTCGTGGTTGCCCTCCTTGGCTAGCCGGCCTGCAGCTCGAGCATCTGATGGATGGGTATAAAGGTTCTACTCATCGCCCTGCCGCCCACCTTTGCCCCTTGCAGGGGCAGTGTATCGGTGCTGAGGAGGAGAGAGAGCTCTGGGGGCCTGAAGGGAATCGTGGATGACTAGCTGTGTGACTTGGGGCACGTTAATTAGTGGCTCTGTGTCTCACCTACCACCTCTGCAAAAAAACCAGCCCCCTCCCCACTTAAAAAAAACAAACCAGTTCCCCCCCATTTTTAAGTTTTAGAAATACATGATAAAAAGTTCTTTTGACTTTGGTGGCTTACTTTCCTCATTATTGCCCCCCTACTGTGTATGTACGAACCACTCATTCATACCTATATTTTTATTTGGCTAACTTCTAGGGATTGCAAATCTTCACTGTTACTGTAAAAGAAATTTGAAGGTGGTGGACAAGGGGAGGGGCAGGGAAGGAGGCCTTTCCTGGTGGGCAGAAGAAAAGCACAATTGGAGCAAGGTCAAGACTTCCGTAGTTCAGAGTTCATATTATCAGGCCAGAGGTTTTCCAGGACATACCAGCAGTTCTCATGTCTCCTATCCTGTGTCTCCTCATGGTTCTTTGAGATTTAATTTTGATCAGTGAGTTTACCTCAGGTCACACGCTTTTGTATTCTAAGCAAAGGCTGCCACAGGGAAAAGAAAACCGAGGATTCCCTTTTAGATTTTCAAGGTATCTGGGATTTGCAAAAAGGTCAAGCTTGTCTTTCTTTGATACTGCTTTTCACGTGGGTAAGCTCTGTGGTCTGTGGGGCTCTGGTCTATACTGCACAGCTGACTTGCAAGGGAGACTCTATCCATGAGGGAGGCCAGGAGAATTTCACAGGCCCGGACAGTCTGCGGGCAGACAGCTCTTTCTTTGGACTTCCTCTGTGCGGCCCATTTCACTGCTGGACAGGATATGTGGATGTGAGATTTGCTGTTGGCCTGGCATTTGCACTGTAGCAAAGAAATGGCAGCCGTGAGTCTTCTGGGCGTTGGAGGAACTAGCCCGAAAGAACTGACTCTGCCTTGGGATGAACCCTCAGCTCCTGACCCTGCAGACCACATGAGGACAAGGGGAAAGACCTTGGCACGTGAAGCTTTATTGCAGCTTATATTATTACTAGAAGAGCTGTAGGCCAGGAGGGTATCTGGTTCTTGCTCGTGAACTTGAGGGTATGTGCTAACCTTATTTATGTTGTAATGTCAATGATTCCTTGACTTTGTGAGGGGAAGTTTCCCTCATAAAGGGAACCTTCTGCGAGTGCAAGTTATACATGTTACTTAAGTTTTCTGCTTTCTGGGAAAAGCTCATGGCTCCCACTAAGCTGATAAGCTCTTTTGATATGTACATGTCATTCCCCTTCTATGTCTAAATCTTTGAATTTGATGGGGTCTTAAGAAATGTAACTTCATACACTGTAGAACCCTTATAGCCTTTTATATTCTTAGGACCATACAATACTTATATCCTATCGTTAGGTAAAGATACCTAAAGTTATATCCTATTCGATTTTGGATATTTTCTATGGCTTTGCCTGATTTGAGACCAGAACCCTTTGGATCATTCTACTATTATTCCTCTTTGAGTTAAAAACTGCTTTTTAACTGCTGTATTTACATTTACTATTTCTGTTCTTTGCTGATACACTTAATGAATCAATTACATAAACATGGTTGAACAAGACTCAACGGAAATACATTGGAGTATTTCACTCCTTTCAGAATGTTTTATATTAACTTTTTCTCACTTTGTGTACAAGTATCCTTCTAAAACACTCTGTTTCTCAGACCCCTTTGGGAATCTGATAAGCTACTGACCCCCTCTCTAGAAAAATATACACATACATGCCATTTTTCCTGGTTCTTAATCACTGGTCATTACTGGATCATATTAATTTTTAGTCTGTGCTTCACTGTTGGTTGTATTTCTATCTTCTGATGGTCATAGTTTCTCATTAATTTGTACATTCTCTCAATCACTTTTTCTTTCTTTCAATGTGATATCGCAGGACTATAACAGTTTTGAGCACAGTGTCATGGGCACATGAAGTACTAAACAACCAAGTCCACTCCAGGATCAGATACGTTTGAAAAGAGGCAGTGATGACCTTGGAGCTAAAAACTGAGAAATGAACTGAAGTTTCCCAGGCAGACTGAATGGAGGAAAAGACTCCTAGTTATATAGGACAGCATGTACAAGGGCAAGGGGTGGTGGAAAACTTGGTGTAAGTTCGGTGGGAAGGGGCAGGGTAGTAGAGAAGTTTGGGAGTGTGGTTGGAGCAGTAAAGAGCAGAGTAAATATCAGCAAGAATGCATATAAGGAATGCATATAAATGCATTTTATATTTAACTTCCAGGGTCATTAAATCAATAGATGTTTCTATTCTTTGGTTTGGATGTTCCTCAGTGCCTGGGGGTTTCCTGGTTGAACTGAAGGCAAGAATGGCCTCAACCAATAATGGTAAATTTATCTCTGAAGATTCAGCCTCAAACCTTTTGTGGGACTAATTGTCCAATCTTAATTCAGGATAGCTTGAAGTTTAATTTCATATTCTACATGGGTTGTCATCATCATCACCATCAATGACAACCCACCACCACCTCCAACACTCACTTTGTGTGGAGGAGTTTAGCTCAGGCTGAGGACAAGATAATTTTGAATAAAGATAAGCAAAGAAAACACACAATTCTTGACTTAGGATGCAGATATTCTCTTGTCTGATTCCATATTACAGTATAAGGGAAAAATGTTATCCCGGAACTGAATGATAAGATGAAACCCTCTTCTCCAAACCCACGGCCCCGCCTTACTTCAGGCCCTCATTACCTCTGGCTGGGACTTTTCAGTTCCTCCTCACTAGTCTTCCTGCCTCTGATCTAGCCCTGGTTGTGTTATCACCAGCACCATAGCCAGAGGGATTAAAAAAATTTCTTTTTAAATTTTCACCTGAGGATATTTTTTTCATTGCTTTTCAGAGAGAGCAGGATGGGGGTGGAGGGGAGGGCTGGTGGAGTGGGAGAAAGAGAGAGAAACATCGATGTGAGAGAGACACATCTATTGGTTGCCTCTGGCTCGCACACCGATCAGGGCCAGGGATTGAGCCTGCAACCGAGGTACATGCCCTTGGCTGTAATCGAACCCTGGACCCTTCAATCTGTAGGCTGACTCTCTAACCACTGAGCAAGACTGGCTAGGGCCAGAGGGATTTTTTAATATGCAAAGTTGATCATGATGCTTTGTAGCTTAAAACACTCCAGTTTCTTTAATTTCCATGATCCAATGTCCAGACATCTAAACACAGAGCACAACGCTCTTAGCCCTGCCTTCTACCTACTTGCATGGCCTCATTCTAATATTGTTGTTGAATACAGTCTCCTGAATACATAAGTTATTTTTCATCTTCTCATGTTTTAAGACAATTTTTCTTTATCCTGATAAGCTCTTTTTTTTTTTTGACTGCATAGAAAATTAGTATTCATCCCTCAAGAGCCAGCTCAGATGCTACCCCTTGCAAGAAGCTTTCCTCAATATCTCTGGGAACAATTTAAAAGTTTATTCCACTGTATTCCAACAATGTCTTGCTCCTATTTGTATAAACACCGTAAGGCACGCAAGCAAGTTATTATAACACTAGGATTCCAAGGGTAGCAGGGTTAGTACTCCATTTACCTTGATATCTTCTGCACAGAGCTGGCTACAGTTGGTGTTTAATAGCTATTGAAAGAATGAAAACACATGTTCTTTAAGAAAATCTCTAAGGATAAACAGTAAAAGTTTATTTTTGTGATGAGAAAGTTATACTTTTTTCCCCCCTCCTGAGAATTCTCTTCCCATTTACTGTGGTGAGAATGGGCTGGAGGCTAAGAGCAGAGCTATGCAGGACAAAGAGAGGGAGGAGATTGGGAGATTAACGTATGGAGATGGACATTTGAGACAGGAGGGAAGTGAAAGCAAGGCTGTACCTCTTTATACTAGTACATCAGGTTCAGGGCCAGGGGGAAGACTCCCCATGGATTTTCAGAAAGTGGGCTGGGGTTCCCAGTCTGACGTGTGGTGGGGCCATGTCTGCCTGTCCCTCCTTCTGAGGGAAGAGAGGAGAACATGGGAGGTCTCTCTGGACAAAGTTCAGAAGGAACTTGGGCTTCCACACTCCAGCTGTCTCTCTACTCTGTTTATTTTCCTTTTTGTGCTCTCTTCCAGCACTTAGGAACCTTCCCTTTCAGCCTGTTTCGCTGAGTTCACTGGAACACATAACCTTTGCAACCCCAAAGGGCCTATGGGGCCCATTCAGGCTTCCTTTACTCCCAATCCAAGAGCTGAATATTAATTGTCTTCCCTGACGACGCGTTTTGCTTAAGAACTACGTGTCCCATGTCTTGGTTGTGCTCAGTAGCCATATGGAAATTTGTTGGCTTCTCTAGTGGAGGAAGGACTGGGTGGTCATCCATGTGGGTGGCACTATTGACGTGCCTAAACTGGGGAAGCAGGTTTAGATGACGATTGTTAAGCGCTATGTCTTTTTACCCTTTATATATAAATACAGTCTGGAAAAGGAACTCTTGGAGCACTCTCTAGCTTAAAGAAGAGAAGGTCGTAGTAGAGACAAGGGCACCTGGAGCCTGGCCACCCACATCATTGACAATGATCTTTCAGGAAGTTGTGCTCCTGTGCTTAGCTCTGAAGGCAGAAGCTACCTCACTCACGGTAGATTCTGCTTGGAAAGGGGCCGAAGGCTTAGAGTGGTTTTTTCTGTTCAGGAATATTCAGACCAATTGCTCTCTTTCAGGGCTGTGGCTCCAAAGGGCCAGAGGAGAGGAAAGGGTCTAATCCCTCCCCTGAAACAGGCATATGGGTGGAACTGGTTAATGAGGATGTGCAGAGTAGATGTGCTCAGTAAACCAAGAGCATTAGCATCAGGAAGTATAGCTGGTGGGGAGACGTGCTTCTGAGAGGAGGGACCAGGGAGGGATACAAAGGGACAGTGGATGAAGGCAGCAGTAAGATGCCTGTAGTTGCATTTTAGGGACTAACAGACAGTAAGTAGTTCTCTTCCAACCGCCAGCTGACAGTTGCCTGCTTGTCTATCTAGCTCCACGAGTACCTGCGACTCCACTCCCCCAGGGTGTTCATCTTGGTGCAATTGTCCCTATTTGCCCTTTCCTAGGAATGCCTCAGCCTGCTACCCACAAATGGAACATAAGAAATGAATATTAAAACATTCCAATGTATGGTTTATCCACCTGGTTGCTAGGTTCAAAATCTCCAATTAGTAGGACATTTTGACCCGAGCGTATTCTACTTACCTGGTCTAACTTGCTACCTATAGACAAAGGTTATGTTTTCCTATGGGCTTTAGTACTTCAGAAGCTGGAACTCAATGGAAACACTCCACACATGCACATATCCACATTTTTATGGTTACGGCTGTTATGGTGGAAAAGTAGGTAATACGCATTTGTTCATATAATATTTGTTGAGCACCTTTGTGAGCCAGTTTCTCTGCTAGGAGCTGGAATGTAGCAGGAATAAGTCAGAGGGTCTTTACCCTCATGAGGCTCAAAACTAATATAACATCAGGTAATAAATGGAAATCTCTATTTTCTCTCCAATACAACATTTCAACTGACTTTTGTTTTCTCTTTTCTTCTCTGACACAGGAGTCCTGTGGGCCCTGGCACCTCTGCGATCTAGAGTAGATGCACCGAGGCACAGTCCGGGACATGCACCTCGACACCGACTCATGTCTGCCAGGTGAGTAGATGAACCAGTGGTGTCTCAGGGGCTTCCGTTTCCACAGCTGTGTAAGGACAGTCAGCTGACACCCGCCCTAGCTGCGAGGCCCATTCTGTTGACTTCCAGTGTTGCTGCTGCTCTAGAAAGCATCTGTGATGTCTGTGCCCTTTTGTGTTTCATGATGTCTGTCCAATGTCCCTGGATGTGGTGGGAGGGTCACCTGGTCAGAGGGGACCAGCTCTGCCTCAGGGTGGAATCCTGGCTGCTCCCTGCCTCTTGTTTACAAAGCTCAGTCTACTCAGCCTCAGATGAGAGGAGAGCTCCAGTCAGTCCTGCTGGCTGCCCTAGTTACCTCTGCAGAGAGTTCTGGTAATTTTCCTCTGTGAGTAAAGGGGCTGGTTGCCAGCTGCAGTCTGAGGGCCCTCTGCGTTCCGGCCAGTGTCAGCTGATGAAACAAGGGCTTTTGATTTCCTTCTCTGTGTTGTCTCTGACGAGGAACCACCAGGGAAATGCAGCTGAAAACTTTCAGGCTGTCCAGGCACCTGAGGAGTATATCACAGAGACGGGAATATTAGACTTACTAAATCCCAGAGCCCGAATCACGGTGGCTCCTCATGCTTATGCAGGTGTCGTGCCCATGGGGATGTGCGAGTGTGCTCCCTTATGTGCGTTTCCCCGACGTTTGTATCAGACGGGAAAGGTTCATACCCCCTTTGCATTAGTGTTATTTTTCTGGATGAAAAGCAAAAGCAGCATCCAGCTCTTGGCCAGACAGAGTTTCTCTCCTGCACATTTTTAGGGCAGGGTTTTGTGGAGAACCTGGGCACTCCGTCTTTTCTTTTTTAGATTCCTATATTCCAATTATTGTGGGGACACTTCCTCTTGGAAAAATGTAGTGGCTTTAGGATGTCTAGCACTTCACACGCCAGTAGATGCACTACCCTTCAACCTTCTAGCGTATTTCACCACAGCAACTATGCGTGTGTGTGTTTTAACAATACAGTCTATCTTACATAGGGAAAGTGTCATTTTTCTCATCATTAAGACTTCAATTCTTCCTCTCTTTGCTAAATATTGTAATAAAGTGAATATTACTTCTCTAAGGAGATGGATTCTTGTGCTTATTTACCTTAAAGGACCTACCAGGCGCTGAGAAATGGCTCTGTGTGAGCCTTCTGAAACCAGCAGGGCCAACCTTAAATAGATTTATTTCTGATTCTCAGCTTTCTCCTATGATGGAAGGGGGCATGGGGTTCAGTAAACACTGCCAAGAATCTTTCAATTGTGGACACATCTACACATATACACAGTTTAAACACATTTGTCAATTTGTTCCATTGATTTAAATTAGTGAAATATACACGGAGACAATGAAATATACACTTAGATTGATTCCCTCCACATTATGGTGGCTGGAATGGAACCAGCCATTTCATGGTGGTGGCCACAGCGGGCATCGTATAGCCTAAAGCCATTCAGTCGGTCAATTATGGTGACATTACATTTCTAAGCTGTTCAAACAACAAAATAATACTGCTTTTAGGAGTTATCAGGGGATCATTTTATCACAGCCTGTTGGGATCTGTAAGAAAAAACCCTGAGAAATCCTGTCACCTGCAGGAACACAGATAGTGTCCCTCTCTCATAATCAGCTGAGGAGCCGGTGGGATCGTTCAGCTCAGCGATAGGCAGTCGTTCTGTTTCCGTGACACTCTCGTCTCAGGAGCTGCACTTGTTGCCATACTTACTGGTAACCATGGCAACAGACACAGTGCTGACAAGCTCTGTGCCTACTGTTATCAGAGATGCCACAGTCTTGTCAACGACAATTAATTGGGATTTTTCCCTGGGATTTGTCAGGCAATTGACATCAGCATCTCCAGGGTTCAGATAAAGACATTTTGGATGTGGAAAAAACCAGACTTCATTTTAAAATCACGCCATTTACTCTGAAGGGATCGCTCAGGAGGCAAATACAAATGAGGACGCGTCAATCTGGTCTTCCTCTCTCCTTTCAAAAGAAGGGAACTTGTCGATGTGTCTGTGGGTGACATCTGAGCCTATGGCCTTAGACGTATCCGTGGGTGAAACTGCTACTTATTTTCTTGCAAGATTTAGAGAGAAAACATCCCAGAAAAAATTTTCAGTAGTGATATAATATTTTGGACAGACCTCAAGATGGCTTTTTCTCAGCTTTTCTAATGAGTTGTTTGCAGTTTTATTTCTCCAGGGTTTGTGGTAAAAAGTGGTCTGGTTATCTTGACTTTCAAACTCTACTTAATGGTATTTTGATGTGTCAGAAATCCTTAGGCAAGGAAATATGGCTTCGAAAGAGCTCTGTTTTCTGGTATATTTAGTACTGTGATAGGGTAATGAGAAAAGCTTATCTTGGTGCCTGTTGTGAAAAGCTGAGAGGTCCCCAGAAAGAAATTGAGCAGATTCCTGGTTACTAACCACTTATTGAGTACCCATATGTACCTTGAATAGTGCTAGGTACTTTTACATTTTTTTCCTTACTCAAAAATTTAGTGTCTTTATTAAGGTAAAAAACAACAACAGCTTTTAAAATACACTTGAATATATACAGGGTGTCCCAAAAAGTGTATGTACACTTTGAATAATTATTAATTCCAATGGGTTAAATCTGAAAAGAAAGAAACATCAATTGAGCTATCAGCTGTTAAAGTGTGCATATATTTTTGGGGACACCCTGTATACTGTACTTCTTGATCCAACGAGATAATTAACAAAGGGTAAAAAAGAAAAAAGGACTTCACTTCATGGAATCTGAATAGAATCGGATTCAGAAAAACAAAGAAACATAGAAACAGTTCATCAAATGTTTGGATGGTCTACTTTGGTCAACTCTGGGCCCCTTACACCTAAGACTTTCTCTGTTAATGTGAGAGGCTATTTATTTCACCACGTCTTCAAGGTGGGAGTTTTTTCAAAGATGTTTGTTTCCTGGAGATTGGACTTTACTCAACTGAGTTCTTGCTCTAGGAAATTACTACAAGGCCAGTGATTAATTAAAACCTTGAAACCTCAGGCTCTACTTATCAAGTGAAACCTTATTTTTCCTGGAGCTTAGAGTCAGAGTGAGAAGAAATCAGGCATTGGGCTTCATTATTCCCATACCGATAGACACTCTGAAATGTCATTGTTTTCTACTGTAGAAATTTCCAGAAAATGACTCCTAGACTGGAAGCAATAGAATGTTGGGTTTGAAGCTGGAAGTCAGATTTGATCTTGCCCTACCCTGCCCTCTCTTTGTGACGTGGGTCAGATTATATCACCTCTTTCTCATTTTCTTTCTTTCCTTATAAATATATCTTTATTGATTTCAGAGAGAGGAAGGGAGAAGGAGAGAGAGAGAGATAGAAACATCAGTGATGAGAGAGTCATTGATCGGCTGCCTCCTGCAGGCCCCTGCTGGAGATCGAGGAACCTGCAACCCAGGCATGTGCCCTGACCGGGAGTCAAACCATGATCTCCTGGATCCTAGGTCGATGCTCAACCGCTGAGCCACGCAGGCCGGGCACCTCTTTCTCGTTTTCTAATCTTAGATTGAAACATGTAAGAATTAGGTTGATCTAAATTTAAAAGGAGATTAAGTACAAGATTTCTGTAAATTCTAAAATGCTTTTGGAAAACGCACGATTGTGTAAAACTCACAAACTCATTATTGGGAAGAATTAGAAAATGTGATCTTGGGGTCGGAAAGGGGGCCAAGTGGTTGGTATTGGTGTAGATTTTTTTGCAATGCATTTGTGGGTAAGATACGTGCAATGCAGTCAATTTCTGTTGCTTGCAACCAACACACCCTGATTGATTTAAGCAGTTTTCAGCTTCCCAGCCCCCACCAGTGTTTTAGGATGTATGGCAGGTCAGTAGCTGATCACAGAGAAACTTTGAATGTTTATTTTAGAGAATGAAACTCCCTACACTTTCCTTACAAGCAGACCATGTGGTCTCACTACTTTAGTCATAGACTGAGATGTCTGGAAATTGAGTGTTCCTCTTTATGACTCAGTTTTACGTTTTGCTGCCCATGACTCCTTGAGAAGTCCCACTCAGAATGCTGCTGAGAAGATGTGAATATAATACCAATCATCCTGTAGACTCTTGAGAACAAAGACATAGTCTGATTTAAAAAAAAGATCCTTAATGCCATAGCCCCATCTCTTGCTGTGGTGTTGCCCTCCACCATCCTTTCTTAGCCCCACTAACTTCTCCACCAGCTTCATCTCGTGCTGCTTACTTGGAACACTCCAGTGTTTGCTTCGGACGAGTGCTAATTGAACCACGCTCCTCATTTTTTCTCATGAATCCTGGGGGAAGTTCCATTTTTCTCCCCAAGGGAAAATAAAAATACGGCAGAAGACTGAAGTAGCTATTATATAAACAAGAGAGAAATCATAGGACAGATTTCTGTGGCCTTTGTGCAAAAGGAAAGTGGAAGGAGAAGAGCAACTGGAGTCCAGGGCTATCCACGTGGACTAGTCTTGTCCAGCGGTAGCACCGCATGAGAAAAAAGGAGGGCTTGTCTCAGGAGCAAGTGCTCCCTGTGAAGTCGCTGAGGAAGGACCTGTTATCACCGACCTTCATGGCCTAAAGAAACTAAAAATGGTACAAATTCGAGAGGATCTGTCTGAAAATCAATATGATCTTCAACAGTTCGATTCTCTCTCATTGGTCGATAATGAGAATAAGTGTATTTAGCAGATAGAAAATAAGCATAAACTCGGGGAGTGAAATATGCCCTCTGGCTTCAAGGCCAGCGTCGTACCCTTTGGTGCTTTGAGAATCATCTACTAAGTCTCACTCCCGGCTACTCTTCCCATCATGCACCTTATTCGAACCCTTATCATTCCTGACAATTTTCTATGGTCTCTCCTCTCCTGGTTTCGCCCCTCCTCTATCTCTCCTCTCTCCTCCCAGAATAAGCAAGACATGGTCATGTCAGTCACCTGTTTGAAGACCTTTGAGGCCACTCCTCAGTCAACAGGATCAAGTTAGAATCTTACCCATGACAAGATTCTACCCATGTGGTCTCCACATGCTTTCCCAACCTCATCGTTTGCTACTCACTCCCCCTTTTCCCCTACACTGGTCTCCTTGCTGCTCTATAAGCTTGTCACGTACTTCAAGGCCTCTGAGACCTTGCCCATGCTTCTTTCATTTTGGTCTTTTTCTCAAACTTCCTCCAGAGAAATGTCTTAAAGACCAACATTGATGTCAAAATCTCTGCCCAGTAGAATCTATTGCCTTTTCCTCTGTGCAGAACTCTTTATATAGATACCACACACATGGCACATACATTATATCAGTGCATCCAATAGAAACATAACATGGGCCAAATGTATAATTAAAATTTCCCAGTAGGGAAAAAGGTAAAAAACTATGCATAGTTAATTTTAATAACATATTTTACTTAAACCAATATATCAAAAAATATCATTTCGGCATATAATCAGTGTAAAACTTATTAAGGAGATATAACAAATTCTTTGAAATCTGGAGCATGTCATACATGTGCAGCACACCTCAGTTTAGAACAAGTACATTTCAAATGCTCAGTAGTGACTTGTGGCCAGGGCTACTGTACTGGACAGTCAACATTATGTTATAGATCATGATACACTTGTCTCTCCTGTGGTTCAGTGATGCATTTCTTCAGGAGTATGCGTTATTCATTCATCTTTTGATATCTCATGTATAGCTTCATGCAAGGGACATAGCAGCTGAATGTATGCTGAATAGAAGAATAATTTTTAAAAGTCTTGGAAATCTACAAATGTTGGTATCACAGATAAACTATTCTATTTTATTTTTTGTCAAATTCCCTTTGTGGTCTCAGGTCAGGCTATCAGAGAATATTCAACAATTTCCTTCAATCAATTGCCAAATGGTCAATGAGGCGGTGGGAAGATTAGTGGCATTGTTCAAATTCTATTTGGCTATGGTGAAATTATCATAAGAATTCAACTATATTATGACTGCAAATTATTAGGTTGTAATTGTGCATCTTTTGGGTATTTTTCTCATGACACTGACCTGAATGAATGACCCATGCACACAGGATCTAACCAGTCATGGGAGGCATCCCTGAATGTATTTAGACAAGATGAGAATGGAAAGGAAAGGAGATTGGTTAACTCCAAAGTTCAAATGTTATTTGGTTACATTCTCTGAACTCCTGTAGCATTTATAACCCATACCAGGTAACATGCGAACACCATGATCCAGTGGGTAGAGGGTCACAGGAAAACCTGTGGAATCTCTGAGAGTAGTGTTCACACACCACTGGCGGCCTGTTCTTTAATCCTACGCTGTCACAACCTCCCCAGTATGAGAGGGGTAGAGTCCATGGTGGAGACTCTTGTGATTTTGGGATGAAATTACACAATACAAATACTGTTAACATGCATCTAATGTATTATAAACAACTTCTCTTCTTTCCAGAATAGAGTTCTTAAGAATTATTTAATGACTCAAACTACAAATGATCGCATCTAAAATCATGATCCAAAACACATGGTTCTGCATGCCTTAGCTAAAATAAAATCCCATTTCTGTCCACTGGCAGATAACATTTGGATGACACTCTAGTCATGTCTGTCACTATATTCACCACTCCATTTTGACTTTCTCAGGGTTTTTACGTTTTAATCTGACATACCATCTGCTCATTGATTCGAAAGAAAACCTTTTGTGTCAAACTATTAACGTCATCACTTGCACTATGATTCACATCAGCCTTGGAAACAATGAAAACTAGTCTAGCTAATAATTTGGAGGGTGTCTGTTATTTTTCAACATATAGACATGACTGTGAACAGTTTTATTTATGTTGTAGAAGAATCAATAGCTGTAGTCAAAGGGAAGTAAGTTAAAAATAGGCAACATTAGAACTTTGGCTCCCTTCTCTCTTCTCTCTGTGGAAGAAATCCTGGATGCTGAGAGCCAGACTAGACAGGGTCTTGGTGGACAATATCTAGTCATGTGCGCCAGTTGTGCCTCCAGCTGTGCAAGAATATAATTACCTTGGCAGGTCTCAAGGCCTAACAGAGCAAACTCATTCATGTGCTGGGGAAAGAAATAGCCCAACATGGAATAATAATGTCATTTTTCAGGCCATTTTAAATCTCATCATTAAAGCAATAATGTAGCCAATATTTAAAAAATTAAAAGTTCAAATTCAGCCCAATTATTTAAGGATATATTTTAAAATTTTAATTTATTTTTTATTTAAGTATAGTTGGTGTACAATCTTATCTTGGTTACATTAGTTTCAGGTGTACAACATAGTGATATGACATCTCCATACTTTACAATGGGATCGCTCCACTAATTTCAGTAATCACCATGTGAACTCATCACAATATTATTGACTGTGTTCCCCTTCCCCTTTTCATCCCTTCCCTTCTGGTAACCATCCCTTTGGTCTCTGTTTCTATGAGTCTTCTTTTGTTTTGTTTTGTTTGTTTATTTTGTTTTTAGATTCCACATATAAGTGAAACCATATGGTATTTATCTTTCTCTGCCTGACTTATTTCATTTAGCATAATACTCTCTAGATCCATCTATGTTGTTGCAAATGGTAAGACTTCATTTTTAATTGCTGTATAATATTCCATTGCATATATGTACCACCTCTTCTTTATCCATTCATCTCTTGATGGACACCTAGGTTGCTTCCATATCTTGGCTATTGTAAATATTGCTGCAATGAGCAAAGGGGTGCATATATCTTTTCCAGTTAGTGTTCTTGTTTCCCTTGGATAAATACTCAGATGTGGAATTGAAGCATGTATGCTTTAGTAAGGCTTTTTTTTTTTTTTTTCTCTAGACTTAGACATTAATAATATGAGTGAAATTTGGGACTTGTCTAAAATATAAATAAAATCTAAAGGTGATAGAGCATGTGGTGTTTGAAGGACTATCCCACATGTCCCCCTGCCAGGACAGCTCTCATGGTTTGTTGGAGAAACGCTGCCGGTTCCATAGTGTGTCCCTGCCTTGCTTTCGTCCTTCCTCTGGACATCCCATCATGTGGTGCTGAGTGGAGGTGGAGGCAGGGGTTCTGGTGTCAGACAGACCTGGGCTGTTTATGCTGCTTCATCATCTGAAGACTCTGGGATTCTGGACACAATAATACTATTTGTTCAAAATATGTCTGCAAATTCTGTGACATTTCTCCATCAAAAGGTGGATCTAATTCCCCTTGAATGTGGAGTGACCAACTTCCAACTGATAGAATGCACTGGAATATTCCACATGACTTCTAAAGCCTTTTCTTTATATTGGCCTTTATTCTTTTCAGTTGTGTGTACACATACCACCTCAAATTAATGGTAAGCATTCAAATTTGAACATTTTAAAGGAATTTGAAGAATAGCAAATTTAGTTTAGTTTCTTTTCTAAGAGCTTAACAAGGGGAAAATTTCTACTTCCTCATTACAGGCTACTAACTTTGGGCTACTTATTAGACCACCAACAATGGTTGGTGTGGTTAATTTGGAACAGCATGAAACTAAAACAACTTTTTTTTGGGATTCTCTTTGACTTGGCTAATTTCCAGGACATAACGTACCCCTGTGGTCAAGGTCAAGTATCGAACACAATAATAGTTTGCTCCCAATTTTAGAAAAGCTAATAACAAAATTAAAACTTACTAAGCATATGAAATAGGGAGTAGTGATTTTCTTTGACAAGGCAAATATTTAGATAATGATTTAGCCTTGGGTTCCTTTAAATCAAACATTCTCATAGGAGCTGGTTCTGCCCTCTAGGGAGAATTTTGAGTGTGACAATAATTGAAGTAGTGTTACTGGCATTTAGTAGGGAATTGGTGGTGCCTGACTGTCTCAAAGGCCAATAGTCTTGCACAAGTGACTGGTCTCTTGGCCTTCACCATTGTCAAATGTCCAATGGGACATTCATGTAGGTGTAAAACCTGTTTTCAATGAGTTGAGCCTAGAATCTAACTCTATTTTACATATAAACACAATGTTGATTTTGGGGTGGTTGGTTATGTAGCAATGGAAAACTGGAACAGGCTTTGTTGGTATTTGCAAAGCCCTTTCTTTGATGGAATTAGACTTGTTCTGTGCCCTCACCTTGCTCTCCAGGTCTTATTAGGGTGAGAGGTGTCACTCTTCACTCTGGCAAGACCACTTGAGTGTGCTGGACTGATGCCTTCCCTTGGAGCTTTGTTTATCAGGCCTCACTGATTTATAACTTGCTAACTGTAGTTGCCAGCCCAATACAGAAAGTGTGCAGGGGTACATTGTAGGGTGAAGTTGGTTAAAGGACACGGGAGTAGAGAAGCCTGTATTTGCTTCACTGCCTGGTGAGTCTACATAGCACACTCTGCATCTCCAAGGGTTCTTTAAATCTTCTCCTTCTCCCACAAATTCCTGGCACGTTTGGACAAATGCCAACTAGTGCAATTCTAGGCAGACCAGGGCTGGGATTTCAAGTCTCCTCCAGTGATCTTGCTGCAAGCTTCCCAGCTCTGACACAAGCGAAGGATCGCTGTGTCAACTTTCACGTATTTCCTTTCCAAATGGTAACCCTGTGCAAAGATCTCTTCCTCACCCAGAGTTCAGTTACAACCAAGCTGAGAGGAGGTTGGGTGGTCATGGGAGTTACGATTTTCTAAAAAATTATGAGCGAACACATCTTGCAGCAGCCCATTGTCTGCAAGAGCCATGGGCTGGGAGCCTGGAGACAGTTTTCAGTGCTGGCCCAACCACTAACTTGCTCAGTGGATGTGGGTGTGTTGCTATGCCTCAGTTTCTTTCTTGGTAATGGAAAGGATTGACTAGATGGATGGTTTTCATAATATAATCTTTGGAGCCCAAGTGTTTGTCAGAGGAACCCTAGGGGGTACCATAGAGAAGAGGGGCAGTGGTGGAGGGGCTCCAGGACCCCCAACTCGGTGTTAATTGCAGCAGCTCAGAATTTGCCTACTTGCTTTATTTGAGTTTTCTGTGAGCTCTCTTTAGAAATATGGACTCCAGGATACTATGCAGCTATAAAAATGAAGGATCGCTTACTCTTTGAGACAGCATGGTGGGACCTGGAGAGCATTATGCTAAGCAAAACAAGCCAGGAGAGAAAGACAAGTGTCACATGATGTTATTCATACATAGAATCTAATGAACAAAATAAACCAATGAACAAAATAGAACCAGAGACATAGAAGCATGGAACAGACTGACAAAGCTCACAGGGAAGACTGGGGTGGGTGGGGAGAGATTAACATAAGAATTTATATGCATATATGCATAACCCACGGACACAGACAGTAGTGGGGTGAAGGCCTGAGAGAAGGGATACAAGGTACAAGGGATCAATGAGGGAAAAGGGGGGACATCTGTAATACTTTCAACATTAAAGACAAACTAAAAAAAAAAGGAAAGAAAAGAAATATGGGCTCCAGGGCTGAAAAAGTGTTTGAAAAGCACAGGGCTTTGCTTTAAGTCAGGCTGGAGATTCAGGTCCCTGAGCTAGTGTCAGTGGAGCCCCTGGAATGAACTTTTGGTGATTCTCCTGAATTTAAATGCAATGAGAACGTCATAAGCATTTAATTCATTGGTCCTCCTTCTCTGCAGCTAAGAACCGGAGGTTCAGGTGAGCAGATGGGGGCTGAATAGTAAATACTGGACCACGGTAAGGCCACTATTTAATTTAAATAAACACAGCTGAGCAAGCGGAGGGCTTTAAGCCAGGGCTGTATTTACAGCAGCCATTTCCTCAGTGGGTCATGTGCCAAATGAATTCAATGGCTCTTTGACTTTTTTCCCTTCTGATTTTAACTATGACCTGTTTGACTAAGTTGATGAAATCGAATGAAAAGCCCAGTCATAAAAAACTGGGGAACCTTTTTGTAAAGGGTATTTTATAGCTAAGCCTTTCATTATTGAGTGGGGTAGAACAGAGGGTCTAGGGACTTCTGGAAATTTAACACAGAATGACTTGTGTATTTTAATAGTCTCTGCATTTTTTTTTATCCCACTTAAGAAAGGGTAGAAATCATTTTGGGGTTGTTATGTTGACACACTCTGGCTGCTGTAACTTGGCCAACTCAACAGAATCATCCATAGTGGCTCCTGTGGGTTTTCCTGGGACTGACCTGAGTTAGACTGTTGCTGTTTCTTAGGTGAGAGCCCTGCTACCACAGCCTTGAGAACTGCAATCTCATCATTTAATGAATAAACAGAGCATGCAGACAGGGCCTCTGTGTAATTTACTGGCTTTGGATATATTTTTATGTTTTTGAGATACTTCTCATTTGATTTATGTGTTAGTAATAATGCAAGCTTCTGTAACAGCTGAAACCCTAAACCTCAGTGGCTTACCACAATAAAAGGGATTGCTCACTCCTATAAAGTTTAAAGTGGGTTTGGCATCCTGCCTTCCATGTGGTGTTTCAAGAATCCACCTCCCTTCCATCTTGCAGATAAGGCACACGGGCTTCTTACCCAACCTAGCTGTGACATCCATCACTTTTGTTCATGCTCCATTGATGAGAACCGACCCTCCCAAGTGCAAGACAGAATATCACCCTGGGTTGGCAGCCCTTTCCCCCAAAAAACTATACAATGGAAAGAAAGCACAAGTTTTGGTGGACAGCTAGTTATCTGGGCTACAACCGGCAGCAAAAAACTAAGGGATGTTGGGTGATTATCAACTAATCGTGAAATTTTGACTACTTAAGTCCCAAAGGGTCAAGTTGATGGTACTTTTGACCTTAGTCAAAGCAAGAGGAAAAATGCCTAAGGAAAGGACACATTCTGAGGTTTGTAGAAATGTCCTACCCATCCAACTTGGAATTACTTTGGGTAAAAACTCACCTTTGTGAGCAGCAGGAGAATGTGTGCAAGCGAAGGCCAGTCTCTTCCATGTAGATCCAAGGAATCCCTCTATCTGTGCCTTGGAGATTTTTCTAGGGAATGAAATTGTTGGATTAGATCTGATACCTGCATCCTGGTGATATGAGTTTCATTTCTCATGTTATTGAAACCATTGAGATGAACGTATCTGTCTTCAGTGAGATTGATTTAATCGTGGTTCTTCAGGAAAGACATAGACATAGACTAATTTTCCTCTGAAAATTAGTCAGAGGAAATGGGGAGCTAAATGTTTGCTTTAAAAAAATGAATCTTGGCCTTGTTTCCAAACACTTAAATGTAAAATATGCATCATTTAACCACAACTTCAGTGCTAAGAGCAAACATGAAGCAGATGGTTAAATGGCATGTATCTTAAAGTTTTAATCCCAAACAACCTACACAGGCAATTTTCAAATAAGAACAAGCCTGTTAAGTTTTCCTAAATATGAATTTTAAGAATTATTATTTGATCAGTCTCAGATCTAATTTTTCTAAGAATAAATTTTCTCTCCCACTACTTCATGTCCTTGTTAAAACAGGAGAGATTTGTGATGCACAACTGTTGACAGATAAGATACTCTGTGCAGTTAGTTGTGTCTTCTCCATGGGCCAGTGAGGAAGAGGGTCAGACCTCACTCAGCCGCAGGGCAGCTTGTTTATAATAAACATACTATTTATTTACTTTTTTTATATTTCTGAAGCTCTTCCCTCTTGGGATTTTTTTTTTTTAAGTCTTTTTTTTTTTAAACATATCTTTATTGATTTCAGAGAGAGGAAAGGAGAGGGAGAGAGAGATAGAAACATCAATGATGAGAGTCATTGATCGGCTGCCTCCTGCACGCCCCCTGCTGGGGATCGAGCCCACAACCGGGGCATGTGCCCTGACCGGGCATTGAACCCTGATCGCCTGGATCCTAGGTCGATGCTCAACCGCTGAGCCATGCCCAGCCGGGCACTCTTGGGATTTTTAAAGGAAGGACTGGAACCTTAACTCCTCTCTGGCCTCTTCATTTCAAGTGGCATCATGGTGCAAGAAATCAGCAGAGTACTGGGGTCAGAGTCACCTGGGCTTGACTTGGGTGTCTGCTACCCAATAGTTTTCTGAACATAGGTGCTCTGTGCCTCAGTTATCTCATCTGTAAGATGGGTCATTGTAAGGATTAAATAAGGTAGTTGATGAAAAGCTCTTGACACATAATAATAATTCTATCATCAATCTATTTATCAATCATCTATCTATAATCCATCTCTCAACTAATCTACCCATCTATCCTATCCAGTCTCTGTTACATATACATGTAAAATATGGATCATATGCAGATGGGTAGACAGTGAGAAAGACAGAACGGAGATAGAGAGGGAAGAGGCAGTGGGAGAGGTGTTTCAATTCCTTCAGAGTCACTTTGACTTAGTTTTCTGGGGGGGAGAGGTTATAAAATATTTCAGGCGTACACAAAGTTATAGTAATATTATTGCACATACGTATGTATTCACCATCCAGCTGAAGAAACAGAACCAGAGAGTCAACAGAGCCCCCTTCATATCCTTTGCTAATCTCCCCCCTTCTCAGACATAAGCACCAGCTTGATGGGCTGATCACTACTGTGCAAGTGTTTATACTTTTTCTATTAAGCCTGTATACAGCAACAACTTACAGTATTTTCCACATGTTTTTAAGCTTCAAATAACTGACATAATACTGTATATATTTCTGCAATTTGCTTTTGATGTCTCTTATCTTTAAGATGTATGTGTTGAAACATGAATCTCTACTATATTCATTTTAACTGCCATGTACTATTCCAGGTGTTTTCCTTTTTTTGTTTTTGTTTTTCCTGGTGGAGTTTCTTTCTCCAGGCTTCCCTCCTCCTGCTTTGGTCCCTTTGTTCTTCTTTTCAGTATTTCTCCTCATATCCCATCAATGAGATGCTGCATCCAGATAGAGGACCAAAGAAGCCATGCTTGATTTATGGCTGACCTCTGAGAGTTCTTTGTTCTGGTCTCCCTGATGGATAAACAGCATTTGATATGGCTTAAAAACACATCATTCACCTATCAGGCATAAAATATTCTAAATAACATATGCAAAAGCTATCCTCACCCCTGAGGAGGGATCCAAATGGATATTGTGCACATTGTGTGACAATAAAAAACAATGACAATAAAAAACAATGCTTAAACAGCCTTCTCTAAATGACCTTCTTTGCTAGGATAAACCCTTATAAAAGCTCTCAGGATGCTTTCAATCTCCAATTTCCCTCTCTCCTCTTTGCTTGAGGGAAAGAATGTAGGTAGAAGTCACTCACATGTTGTTTCCTTTATCATCTTTTAAAAATATTACATTTGATACATATGAAAATGATGATGTAGGTATCCATTATAAAGAAATAACATTCATTATGAATGTTATGAAGCTATCAGTCATCTTGAGAACTAGAACATACATCAACATGCATCAACCCATAGGCTCCACACTGTAACATCCTGGAGCGGAAGATATTTAAGATATTTCTTAGCTCTTGTCTTGAGCTTCTGTACTTCGGTGAGGATGTGAAGTATCAGGGAGCAGGTATAGGAAGAACCCTTGTTTTTGCCTGAAATTGTAAATTGCAGAAGACCAGACGTGAGCCCAGTTAATGACGCTGGAAATTTAAATCTGTGAAGATACACTTAGGAGACTGTTTAATTCACTTCTTCTCTTTGAGCCTCAGATGTCTTGTCTCTAAATGGAAAGGGCTGAGATGATCTCTGAGGTCCCTTCTATGTGTTGAATAAAACACATGTTTCTGTAAGTTCTCAATGGCTCCAGTAAGGTAGTAACAGTCTGCAGAAAACTTACACTCATCGGCTGAGGGCATGAAAGCAACACCGGCTGCTGTGTCCAATTACAGAATGTACTTCCTTGGGTGCCCTTTGAGGGAGTGATCAAAGTCCACTCTTTTCCCTAAGCATTCCAGGAACTTGTGTCTTTCTTCCCTGCGAATGAATCGTAGAATCATCCCACTGGATCTCATCCAAACCTCAGGCCAATCCAAGCCATTCATTGTCTTTGAACTCAGATACCTCCCCCCCATGTCTAGTTACTGAGTCAAGATTATGGCCTCTTTCAGACTATGAGTATGTTTAAGAAGAGGCAGAAGAGCTTTGAGCTTTGAGGAGGGCAGGCAGCCGTTGACTGTTGACTTCAAATATTTGGTGGCTGTCATGTTGAAGATGGAGGTTTGTCCAGGTGTGGGCATGACCTTAGTCCTTTGTGTCCAGCAGGTTGCAGTATGCAAGGAAACTTAGACTCCCTCTCTCCCTCTCTGTCTCTGTCTCTGTCTCTGTCTCCCTCTCTTTCCCTATTATAGTCCAGTGCAGAAGGCTATGCCTGAAACTCAATACTGAGAAGAGACCACACGGTGTAGTAGTTAGGCCCAAACACTCTGGGGTCAAAATCTCAGATCTGGTTCCAATGCCAGCTCAGCAATGTATTAGCTGTGTAATCTAGGGCAGGCTACTTCAGCCACTCTATGCCTCAGTTTCCTTATCTGCATAATGGGGATGATAATTGAGGCTACCTCATAGAATTTTTAGAGAGATTAAATCAGATATAATTTATAAAGTGCTTAGAACAGCCCCTGAAACACTTTAGGCATCACAAGTATTTGTTAAATATCAGGTGAAAAAAATGTTTGAATAATAAATCACGAAGATCAGTTCATGGCAACTTTACCGGGCATTCTTTAATTTCTGGAGTTCTGGGCTCTTCCATTCTAGTCAATTTTGGATGATGTCCAGGAAGAACTTGCCTACAGCGACATCCCCCTGAGGCAACGCCAGTGTCCTAGAGGGTCTGAAGATCTTACTAAGCACCGCAGAACACCCAGGCCTGTTTTATTCCCAGTGCTAAGAATGCTAACAAGCAGGAGTCTAGGAAGGGTGACTCAGGGTATTAGGAGGGATGAGCGCAGCAAGAGTTCCCAGACGCAGCTTTTCAGAAAAGGTTTCTGGGAAAACCAAAACCAGGGCTGGCATCGGGGGCACGTTTTGCAATGCTCTGCCAGTCCTGCAGCCTGGCTCACCCACGTCTTGTTTTGCTCTGGTCCTTACTGTCTATGCAGGGAAGGGATAACTGCGTGGATTATGGGACATTCTGGGTATCTTGAGACAATTAATTATCCTGCTCTTGACATGCCTGAAACACAGAGAGATTATGCAACTCAGCCGGTCACGTAGCACAGCGAGGCCGAGCTGGGTCAGATCTGCGGCCTCCAGATTCACGTGTAGCCTGATGAGATTCACTGCCGTGCTGCTGTCCCAGCAGGGACTTTGTTTAGTCACAGAAGCTGCTCACATAATTTCAGAAATGTGTGGCCAGGGAATCCCAGGTCATCTGGTGAAAATGACATTACCAGGAAATTAAAACGAAGTTTCTGGAGGAAGCTGTGCGTCAGGATCAAGTAGAGGGAAAAAATCAAAACAGAACCAGAAATCAGCTGTGTATATAAACAAAAGCATTACTACTTTGCTGATACCTTCTAGAGCACATTAAGGTTGGTTCAGCCTCCAATATTTAAGATAGCACGAATGCAGAAGCAGCAATTTGTAATTGCAGGTTTGCATTGATGTTTGCATAATAAACCACTTAGGAATGCACTTAAAAATAGTTTTGTAAAGGCTCAAATGAAGTTGGGAAAATACCCGTCTTTTATTTCCTATTCCTTCCTGGTTCCCAGTGAGCGGGAAAGAAGGTGGTGGAAAGAGAATGGGGTCTGGAATTGTACAGACCTAGGTTTGAATTCTTCCTCTGCCACTAAGAGTATGACCTTGAGCAATTTGCTTAGCCTGTTTGACCTTCAGTTTCCTCATTTACAGAATGGTTATAATACTGACCTCACAAGATTGAAGTAAGCAAAGCCTCTACCAAGTGCCTGGTACATAATAGACACTCAGTTAGGTCTGGACTGTAGCGTATCTCAGGCTCATGTAAAATGTAAGGGTAGACAGATATGTCCACAGAACAGAAAAGCTCAGAAATAAATCTGCACATATGTGGTTAATTGATTTTGCAAAGATTCCAAGATTATTCAGTGGAACAAGGACAGTCTTTTCAACAAGTGGTGCTGGAACAATTGGACTTCCATGGGCAACAAATAAGTGAACCTTGACCCATGTCTTGCATCACATGTAAAAAATAACTTGAAATGTACTATAGTCCTAATTGTATGAGCTAAAGCTGTAAAATGTCTCAGAGAAAATTCGGACAAAATCACTGTGACATTGGGTTAGACAAAAATGTCTTAGGATACTGAAAGCATAAACCATAAAAGTTTTTGATAAATTGAGCTTCATTAGTATAAACAAACGTTTGTTCTTCAAAAGACACTGTTAAGGAAAGGCAAATGCAAGGCACAGACTAGGAGACAGTATTTGTAAAAGGCCTCTATTTCTTCAGCATTGCCATCTCCCGAAACTGTGGCCCGGAGTAGATGTGGTTAATAATTCGTGTGTGTCTCCATCCCCCCGAGGAATGCACTTTCTAGATGCTGTTCCCGCCTTCCTCACTACTTATGCTATCTTCTCTGCCATGCCTCTCATAATCCCGTCATGAGTGGGGCTGGCGGGAAGATGGAGCTCTGTGTTATGACACTGCAAGCCCACGCCTTCAACTGCATCCCTGGCAAAGCAGAAAGGAACAACAATGAGAAAAGTCTGGAGACAGGCATATGCCCACTAAGAAGCAGCCTGAAGCCCGTGGTAGCAACAGGACACTCTCAGCAATGACAGCGAAAAGCATAGACTGAGCATACGCGTACTGCCAGGCACACGCCTGAGTGCTGCACTTGCATCATTTCATTTAACTGTGGAAGAAGCATCCACGCGCGGAGCCAGCACAGAGTCCCAGAGGCAGCAGGGTCGCCAGGCAGGCGGCCAGCAGAGTTTCATTCGGGCTGTCCCTGCCTTGATACCTGCAATGGGCTTTGTTCTTCCCATGTCTCTGAAGTGCTTTATCCCCTGGACTTCATTTTGGATTCATCCATGTCATGCCTTGTCTTGGGACTGTTGGCTCAATTTAGGGGATTTCTCTTGTTCGAGAATTCAGCCTCTGTTTGGCTTTCTGGCACCAAGCTTTGCTTGCTCCTTAATTCTGGTAACCCCTTCCCCCACCCTATCTCTGCTCCCTCTAGGCTTCTATTTTCAGTGCTTGAACATCCCTGGTGATTGTGAATCTCATATGTCCCCAGATACATAATCAACAATATTGGGATCAACCATCAATAGGCATCACCACGCTCATAGGTCTCTCTTTTCTATGGAAGCCTTCAGATACTGAAGGTGAATACAGGTTGGAAAGGTCACATCTACCTTTGCCAAGATAGTTGTGCAGCTTTTTAAGTATTAATATAACCGTGAGGATGTCTTTTTTAGTGAGCAGATTTCCCATGTATGGGTGGTCTTGGTGTTGGATTGTCAGCAGCTGATACCTCGGAGCCAGCTGGGGACTTATGGGTGAGCCCAGATCTTAAGAGGAGTGTACCAGTGGGGACCACAGCAGGAGGCGCTCATCACCCCGCTCTTTGCACAGGTATCCTAAAAGAATTCGGGCCAGGTGCTAACCCAAGTGGGTTCATGTAGCAGCACTGGAAGTCCCAGGGCCTGGGCTACATATGTTCCTGGTGGGACAGAAGGATGTTGCCAGGCTTCTGCTCAGCTTCAATTTAACAACAGCTGAACCACAAGAGAAGCTTTCTCTAGAGCTGATTCCCCAAGATAGTCTGACTGCAGTTTATGGGCCACAGACAACTGGGGGCAGAGCAATATTCCCAGTTTACTTCAACTTAACATGAGAGGCTCTCAGAATAAACATCCCAGGAAGCAGATGAACTGACATCAAAGACTTCAATTCCTTTTCCAATTTTGATCACAGCAACCCTTTCCACACAGGTCTACAGAGGTTTTCAAAGCTTGAACTGTGCTCAGCTGCTCCTCCTGTGACCTGCTGGAGAGGCAAAGAGATGTGTGAATGGCCTGTGTGTGATGCTGCGAAGAGCACAGTGCCCGCAGAGCTGGAGTGAAACCAACCACAGTGTCTTCACAGTAACCGGTTTCCACTTCACGCAGACTACTGAAAAAAATCGAAAAGATTATATATATATATATATGGTGTCCCAAAAAATGTATACATACCTTAACAGCTGATAACTCACTTAATTTTGAAAATGAACTGTATATTAATAAACAAGGACTTTATAATCATTCAAAATGTGTGTACATTTTTTGGGGGGTAGCCTGTATATATATATATATTTAATTATAAAAGTGGATTAATGAGCTGCTTGCTGCGGAAGACAGGCAGGAGCTCTCTGTGTTTCTCAAGGGCGAGCCTGCACCAGCAGCCTTACACCTCAGTGTCATTAAGCTGAGGGGCCACACAGCTCTTGTAATTCTTTGTGATGAAGCCCCCCCAGGCCTAACCATTTTGCACCCCAGGAATCAGAGGTGTGGAAAGGTTCGGCGAAGGTTGAAAAATTTGAACCGCTGGCGGAAGAACAGAGGCTTAAGCCCTAGCTTCTTCACAGGAAATCCTGCACTTGCTTCCAACTGTCTTACATCCAGATGGTGGGTCTTTGTCTTTGAAAACCTGCAGAGGGGGCGTCTGGGTTATTCCCCAGGAGGGAGAGGAAACTGAGCTCATTTTCAGTGAGAGAGGCCTTTGGGGAACAGCGCTAACCAGGCAGGCTCCTTTCCCGTCTCCTGGCTCATTTTCGTGGCCACCTGAAAACTTTGGCTGGGCGCTGGGAGCCAGGAGCCATGCGCCCGGCTCCCAGCCTCTCTCTTTTCACAGCTGCACAGCCGGGGAGCTGCCGCAGCGCTCGGAGTTCACTGCTCGCTCTGCCAGGCCGACCTCTGTTGTAAATTTTCCTCCCAGGACACGTGACGATGCGTTTCTAGACTATATATCCCGGCTGCAGCCGCCCAGCTGTCAGAGCGCGAGCCCGTGAGCAGGACGCCCTTGGACTTGGCCTGCTGGGGAGTCAGGGCCTCGGACGCCTTTGCCAGACTTTGGTAAGTCAGCGATGCTCCTTGGCTTCAGAAATACCCCAAAGAAGGCTACTTCTCGCAACCAGTGGGCGAAGTTTTCCTTTCCTTTTTAAAAATATCTTGCTCTAAGGGAACTTTGTTTTGAATTAAAAACAGTTTTACGTTGGAGAAGCAAAATGCAAACTTTCTCTTTTCTGCTCAGTTCCAAACACTTTCGCAGGGATTACGAGGCTATTTATTTTCTCTGTGCTTCCTTGTCTAACACTGATCCCCCCCCCCCCTTTGCTTTTTAAAATAAGCAATGCTTTTTTGCACGCTCGCTCTATGAATTGCAAATACGGTGGATGTGACTAGACTAAAAAAATGAGAGTCCTTCTTATACCCCCCCTCTCCCTGCCTTCCCCCCCTGCACCCACCCCTGGGCTGTCGGTGGGACCCCCGCCTGCCCTTTCTGCGCGCGCCCCGAAGCGCCTGGACGGGGTCCTCCGGGCCGACGGGGGGCGCTCACCGGCGGCTCTCTCCGCAGGCCCGGCTGCGCGCAGCGCTCCGATGCTGGAGATGGAGCCCCTCAACAGCACGCACCCCAGCACCGCGGCGCCCGTCACCCCGCTGGAGTCCCACAGCCCCGGCGGGGCCGGCGGCCACGGGAACGAGTACTTCTACATCCTCGTGGTCATGTCCTTCTACGGCGTGTTCCTGCTGGGCATCATGCTGGGCTACATGAAGTCCAAGCGGCGGGAGAAGAAGGCCAGCCTCCTGCTGCTGTACAAGGACGAGGAGAGGCTGTGGGGCGAGGCCATGAAGCCGCTGCCCACGGGGCCGGGCCTGAGGCCGGCGCAGGTGCCCGTGATGCTGAACATGCTGCAGGAGAGCGTGGCGCCCGCCCTGTCCTGCACCCTCTGCTCCATGGAGGGCGACAGCGTGAGCTCCGAGTCCTCCTCGCCCGACGCGCCCCTCACCATCCAGGAGGAGGGGGCCGACGACGAGCTGGGGGAGACCTCCGAGACGCCCCTGAACGAAAGCAGCGAGGGCTCCTCGGAGAACATCCATCAGAATTCCTAGCACCCCCCGGGCCTCTGGAGGTGGCCCCGTCCGCCGGCTCCCCTAGAGAGAGGAAGGACACGTTCCGTGTCTGGGTTCACTGTTGCAGTGCAGCTGCCGCTTTGAAGGGACCCTCGGCCAGCCCCCTGAAGGGGGGACGCTGGGGGACCCGGCTCAGCCGGAGCCAGCAGCAGCCAGGAGTGCGAGACGCGCCTGTGGTGTGAACCCGCCGCTGCAGAAGCTCCGAAGACGTGCAGTGCGTGCATTTCCTTGGGGCCTGGGCTCGGGGGTCCTGCTCAGAATTTGGCAGGTCCGGGGTCTTGCTCTCGTGCTCTCACTGGATGCCCTGGGTAACCCCTGCAGCCCCTGCCCACTCCCAGGGCTGCCCAGTGCCCAGGACATGCTGGGAAGCCAGCTGTGGTTTGCTAACTTGCCTAGAGCTTTGTTCTTCTAGACCTGACTGGCTGTAAGTACCTCCGGGGGGTGCCTGTGGTATGAGTTGGCCAGGTACAGTGCTTCTGGTCTTTTGGGTTGGGAGGGGGCCGTTTAGAGGAAGACTTTCCATGGGAGAAAGCTGGAGATTTGAACCCGGCCCATTTGCATATCGTAAGGGGGTGGGGGGGGGGAGGAAATGCAACCTTTAAACTTGTTAACATTGGCTGGGATTATAAAACATGACCCTTTCTCTAACCTATGACCTTGAACCCTGACCTGGGACCATCCAGCATTCCATGCTGGCATGAAGCTTTTCCAGTTGGAAGGGCTTCTCCAGAATCTAACCTGCCCTCCTAATGGCGGTGCAGGGGGCTCTTCCTGATCTTTCCAGAAGGGGTACTGGTGGGGTTGAACCAAGCTAGCAGTTAGCTCTGTTGCTGCTCATTTCCCAGCCTGGTTTTCGGAGCTGGGAGGGGACATAATGTGGGCCTCGGTGCTATGGCCTTTCGTTACGTAGCTGAGACCTAGAAGGGAAGACTCAGGCAGCAATCGCATAAAGCTGGGGTCCAAGTTCTGTTTCCTGATCCCGAGCCCTGACACTGGTTTGCTGTGTGGTCCTGGGCATGTCATCAAGAGGTTTACCGCCTCCATGAGACTCCTGATGATCTGCATCCCCAGGGGGCTGGGAGGATGTCTTCAGATTTTAAGACTCTGATAAATCCTGCATGGCCTGGTGTGAGGAAGCTTGGACACAATATTTCCCCCCTTGAGCAGTCAGTCTGAGAAAGGATCTGCTTATTTAAAGGAGCAGTTGGAGACTAGGAACTGGGAAATTCAGGGCAAATCACCAACTCATCTAGGCTGCAGACATCGTGTTTTACTCTGCAAAGCTCTCTGGGCGCTGGAATGTTAACCCTCCGGCTAGGGGAACGAGAAACCCAAAAGGAAATAAATGCTCAGGAATGCTGCCGACCTCCCGTGTATTCCTGCGGGCCATGGCTTTGCAGCAGACCCTCCGGGCACTCGAACGCCAGGAGGAAGAGAAACACACCAAAGGTCAAATTTGATTCTAGTAAAAACAAAAAACTTCTTTTTTAAATTAAAACAAACATACTCTCCCTCGTTTGGAGACAGCAGTAACTACTTGTTCCCACGGAAGGGTTAACAGTGTAGGAGCTGGTCTATCAGCTCTCCTTAGCACAGTGCTAGGGGAAATTTATGTTTGGGGGCGGGGGGAAGGGGGCCTCTGTTCACTTTAAAATTCAGAGTGTGGATTTACTCCAAAGGGGGCTGTTTAAGGTGAAAGAAGCCAAGTTAAGTTGGCCCCTTGCCTGGAATCACTTGAATTCTGCAACTTGACTGCGACGGACATGTGCGTGGTCACATTTTCCATTGCTTCATCCTGAAGTTTGGTGCAAATCTAGCTGCGCCTATTAAACAGTGATGTATATACTTCCTTCTTGTTCTGTGAAGTTGTATAAAATTGTTCTCTATATTTAACAGTTTGTCATGTTCACGATATTTTTTAATTTAAATAAACAAACACATTTCCCTGAGGAAGTTCTGAGTTCTTTCTTTGACTCTGCAGCATAATTACTAGTTTCTGAGACATGCCAGGCACATTCTCCCAGCCATCTCCGGATCTGATCCGGGTCCTTTTCCAAGTTAAGACTCCCACGAAGACATATTTTATTCCTGCCTTAATCACGCACTGAACAGGGCTGGGCTTTTCCGTCTTGTGACATGCTTTGCAATGAATGAAAAACAAGTTGCAGAGAGTCTTACATCAATTTCACTTTTTAAATTTGATGGCCGTGGGGGCCTTTGAACTTGAACCTGAAACTGCTACAGAGATGTTGCTCCAAATTTGGTTGCCAGAATGCGTTTGGTTTGCGTGTCAGCTTGGCAAGTATTATTCGCACGTGGCCGCAGCAGCACACACTGATGGGCAGGAGTTGCTGTATATATAGCAACACAAACTTAGGAAAATGCTGGAGCACAAAGGCTGTGATTGGGGACGGCGCCTTCCTTTTTCCCCCCAGTCACCTGGGCACGAAGACTGGCTTTCTAAGCTCTTCCCACCTGGTCTGGTTGGAGCTCTGGCCCACAGGCTTTATTATTTTATTTACATAGTCAGAGGTGCTAAAGAAAAATGCCCTGAGCCAGTGACCCATTTTGAAGCAAGTAGATGATACAGAACATCCTTACTTTTATGTTTCTCTGTGTCCTGTGAGTTTGGCTTTTCTGATTCAAGTAAATGTTTCTATTAGGTGCACAAATAACTGTCTCCCTAAAGGATTTATCTGGCAAAGGTACAGGGGAGCCTGGATCCTTCCTGAAACACATCAAGGATCTTCATCCATCAGTTGGTACTTTGACAATGTAAGACGACAAGATATTTAAAAGACAAGAAAGGCCTTCAATTTATCCCAGTTTATTCTTGGTAAGGAAATAGTTAAGGAAAACATTTTTACCATGGGCGGAAGAAGAGGGAATTCTAAACTCTAATTGTCCTAAAAATATGCAGAGTACACTATGTCGTTTTAATGGAATATTTGTTTTCTTTAAAAAAACACACACAAAACTTCTAAGCAGAACCTAAGGCCCAAGGGGTTTAATCTGTGTGGATTTACTCATGCATGTGAAAAACAGAGAAGGGAATTTGGCTCCGTGCACCTAGGCTATTAGAAACATATTTTAAAGCACTTAAATGTTAGGGATGAGGTAAATGGCTCATCCATGCTGTTCTAATTACACCTTTGTACGTCAAAGTCAGGCAGGGATGCTGTAGAGAAAACTTTCAGGGACAGAATCATGGGATCCAAACTACCCGGAAAGGCTGAAGTTGGGCCAAGGAATGAGTGCTCTTGGCTCATGGCTCTGGTTGGAGAGTAGACGCCGTGGTACATTCGAGAGCTGCAATTGGAGAGTTTTGTGGTCAGGCAGGGACTTCCAGGGCTCAGCCGAAGGTCATTTATCATCCTATAAAATGCTGCCCTGATCCTAGACGTTGTGGAACAGACAGAGCGTTGAGCTTACAATGCAACCGATACTACAGGTGTAGGCCCAGCACACATTTGCTCCATGGCCTTACCTCAAACCTGGGCGTTCAGCTGCAGAAAATCACATGGCGTATCATGGGTCAAGGTCAGGAGGTGACCTCTAGGGCTGGAGGGAGGCATATCAGCTGATGAGCAGGGGAATGGGTCGGGCAGGTGAGGGACCTCAGGAAGGAAGGCAGCGGGTTTAGTAGAGGCTCAGCCTTGCCATGTCTAGCTTTCTAGACTACCTCTGCTATTGCTTTGCTCTGTAGCTCTTTCAAAATGAGAGGACATGCTGGCCTTCCTCTCCAGGGACTTGTTAATGAGAAGAAGGGTCAGACATTGAGATACTGAGCTCTGCTTGAACCTAAAGGCAAAGCAGCTTCAGGCCTCTGCTTTGTAAAATGTGTCCTGGGCATTCGTCTGCAAATAAGTCACCAAGACCTCCTCTTCCGTGGATGGTCTCCTCAGGAGACAGTGATGTTTAGGAAAAAGATATGATTTGTTAAAGGAGAAGGGTCATAAGAGAGAAAACCACTGTTCACGTCTGACTTTCTCCATTTCTGAAGTGTTTCCTCCCACACAGGAAGGAACTGTTTGGGATGGGGGCTGTTACTATGGAGATAACCAGCCAAGGTCCATGGCCCCACAGCACTGGATTAGAGTGACTTTATGAAGTTGGGATTTGGTCCTCGGCTCAGGCGACGAGCTTTGAGCCCACGCAGCCTCCACTGTGACATGGAGGAGGAACGCAGGCAGCACACTGCCCTCCTTTTGTCGGGGACAAACCCTTCTTTCTTCTCCTTGCACCTACCCTACCCCATGCAATACAGGACTAAGCTTTCGTTCTCTCTGTTCTAGGAATTTATTTTTTTACCTTTTATTTTGTTGCTAGGAAGCACAATCAAAGAATTCACATCAACAACTGTACTCTTTCCCTGTCCTGAATGATTTTCCACCTCTTGTTCAAAGATGGTGAGTGGCATGTTCTCTCTTGTCTTAGTTCTGGCTGCTATAGCGAAGTACCGTCGACTGGCTGTCTCATAAACAACGTGCATGTATTTCCCACACTTTCGGAGGCTGTAAGCCTGAGATCAGGGCTCCAGCACGGTTGGGCTCTGGAGAGGGCCCCTTCCTCCTTGTAGAGGGTTTTCTTCTAATTGTATCCTCACGTGGCAGAAAGAGAGCAAACTAGCTCTCTGGCCTCTTCTTGCAAGAGCACTAATCTCATTCATGAGGGCTCCACTTTCATGACCTAATTACTTTCCGAAGGCTCATCTTCAAATACCACCACACTGGGAATTAGATTTCAACATATGAATTTCAGGGGGACACAGATTTTCAGGCCATAACATCTCTTTTCCCAATGTCCCTCCCTTGTTTCCTCTCTCACTTCCTTTTCTTACCCAAAAGGAATAAAAATAACAGTAGTTACAATGCATATTTTTTAGGCATTTATGACATGCCAAGCACATACTACATCCAGTCATTACAACCCTGTGCTTTGAGCTTCTACTTTCTTCTAGGCACTTCTAGGTGCTGGGAAAAACATAACACCTGCCCAACTCCAAAGAGGTCATAGTCTTCATATAGACAAATTCCAATAAAAATAATTCTATATCTGGTCAATTTATAACATTAGTTGAGTATTTCTATGTGCAGGGCCCTCTGGCTCTAGAATGATGTAAGAATATGTGGTCTTTGAACAGTTGAGGACACCGTGATGTGATTAACTGAACAAAATATGTTGTTTACCTAATGTTTGCTTTGCTCTGTGATAGGTGCTTTCACTTTAATTATCACTTTTTCTTTATTATTGAAAGTATTACAGATAGCCCCCTTCCCCCCTCATTGAATCCCTCCACCAGACATACAAGCCTCCCCCAAGGAAACTCTAAGCTAGGTCTCTAATATTGTTAATGCAGATATGAAAGTTGAGGTTCAAGGGGATTGTTGCTGGCCAATGAAATGAATGATCAGGATTTCAATGTAGGTCTTCTGATATCAAATCTTTATATCAGAATCTCTTTACATCATTAAGAAGCAGAGAGCCAAAGATGTGGAATCTAGACCTGTTCCAGACATTAGGCAGCTCTGTGACATGCATATGTTGCTCAGTCTTTCTGGGCATGTTTTCTCACTGGTAAAACTGGAGATAATAAGAGCTTCTCTACGGACCTCCAAATGTTGTCAGAATTGTTTATGAAGCAGCTGAAAAAATAAAAAAAGTCTTTGTCATTGATAGGGAGCTGTGTGTAGACATTTCTAGCATTCACCAATCTCAAGTATTTCTGCCCTTCTAAGAACATGGACATTTCCAGTGCTCAACCCCTTCTCCTGTCCCTCCTCCCATACCACCAGGGGTCAGGCAGGGATAGGACTCCTTGTGGCTGATATAAACTGAGCGGAAATGATGTATGTTACATATGAGCTGAGTCAGTGAAAAGCCCATGTATGATTCTCTAGTCAGCCTCTCTACCTGCATGTCACCAATGAGACCATGTGGTCAAGATGGTATAAATAATAGATACAGCCCGTGTCAGCCTGAAATAGTGAGATACTGCGTGGAAGGTAATTGTTCTGGAGAGCTGCCCAAACCTGCAGCTGGCTTTGCATGAAGCAATAATAATCTAAGTGATGGTAAATATTGAGAAGTTGGGGGTTTTGTTGCGGCAGCGTAACCTCAACCATCAGATTTATACAGAGTGGGACCACATTAGAGAGACACAGAATATTGGAAGGTGCCCACTAGATCATTAACCCAACTCCTCTGCTTAATAATGGGAAATTAAGGCTCAGAGTAGTTAAGTGACTTGTTCAAAGTCATGTTGGGAGACAGGAGCAGAGCTGGGGTTGCAACTCAGGTCTCCTGGCATCTGGCTCAAGGCCTCCATGGGCACATGGCTGTATAGGCCTCTGCCAAGGCTTAGTGAAAATAAATGACCTAGAGCGTCTTCTCCCTTGAGCCTCTCACCTTGGGCTTCTCTGAGCGGCATTGAGTCACTGGTGCTCTCTAGTTACGGCTCCATGAGCCTTGCTGAGAAGTGGCTTCTTTTTTTCCTGGACAGACCCTGGCACTTACTGCCCTTTGTGGGGGGTCGGATCTGAGTGGGCAGAAGTAAACACATTCCCCTAAAGCAGTGCCCTTTGACATCACTGGGAATTTAATAGAAGGGAAGAAGCTATAAATAGGAGGAAAGAAAGATTCAAACAGGGTTGAACATAGTTGTTCTGCATGCAGCTCACTGGCTTTTGGTTTTCAGTTTTATTTGTTTGCATGTGTTGGCTTAGCTCCAGTGCCAGAGAGGGTCATAGGCAGAATGCTTTCAGGACTGATGTCCCTAGGTATCAGGTAAAGACCTTTGAAGGTCAACGCTGGAGATTCAGCTCTAGACCGAGGTCTCAGATGATGCAGAAACCAACAGACACAGCACTGACCGTTATTTTCATATTCTTAGCCCTGATATGGAAGGAACGGTCTCTCTCTCATCTGTCTTTTTTCACTCAGAACTTCTGCCAAAGCCCTGGGCATGGTGTTTGGATGGAGGGATTCTGTTTCTTTTTCAAACTGTTCTCCTTTTTTGCACTCCCATCATAGTGTTCATGCCTCGACTACAGCAGAAGTTATACTCTTTCCCTATATGGTTATAAACCTCCTGAAAGTCAGAACCATATATATTATTTCTGTAGTTAGGGCTTACTTTGGGCTGGAGTGCCTCTGGACTCTCTCTCATTATGTTCTTTTCTTTGTATTTTATATTTTCTGTTTGGGTGATCTCAAATCTCTATTAACTCGTATGTAAATATTTATAACAAATACTTATTTAGTGCTTACCATGTGCCAGACTTTGTTCTCATGCTATTTGATTCACACGACAAGTTACGAGATAGGGAGGGTTTTTTTAAGCCCATTCTAAATGCAAGGGAAGAGAGGGACACAGACGTTAAGAACACTGACTAGGTTTACACAGCTAGTTAGCAGCAGAACTGGGATTTGAACCCGGCAATCTGGCTCCAGAGTCGATACACCCAACTGCCCACTGTGCTGCCTCTGTGTCTCCAAGTCCCAATCATTCAGCTCTAGCCTAGACTTCTCATGAGAACCTGTGCCTGTGGCTATATCCGCCCGATGTCCCTCAAGCACTTTGAATTTCTGACATCAAAACTCAAACTCTTTATCTTTCCTGCAAAACCTCTCCCCCAACTTATATTTTGCAGGTGTCAGAAACGTGGGTAGAACCCGAGCTTTTCTCCTTCCCTTAGGTCACCAGGCTCTCTCTGTGATCTCACTCCATTAATGTGTTCGTTATTTAACCCCAAAAGTATTTCATTGATCAGAAAAATACTGAGGCCCAGAGAAGTGTTGGAACAGGAAAAGAGAACATGATCAGAGTTGTGCTTCCTTAAATAAAAAATTAATATTTCGATGGAGTGCACAAGGCGCTGGTTGTACAAGGATAAAAACCGAGTCTCTGTTATCATGGGGCTTATAATTTCCCTCATTTTGTAAGATGAACTGAAGACAATAGAGGAGGGAGGTAAAGAAAGTAGGATTTTGGTGACAGGTGAGAAGTGGCTGGACTGGGGCAATGGCAGGTGAAATGAAGACCTAGAAGCGAGAAATATGGCTGAGTTGAGATCGAAAAGATTTCACAGCGAGGTGGACAACAGAGAATGGTGAAGAGGGGGGGATGAAAGGGGACCCTAAGGTTTGAGTCTGCATAATTGAGAGGGTGTAGGGGCACACAATAAAAATGGGTAGTGAATCCTTGAAAGGATTTATTGTATTGTGCATTTTGAGTTGGAGGTATCGACATGATATCCAGAAAGTATTTGGAAAATCAGTATGGAAGCTTTTGAGATAAGTTGGAGCTAGAGACTAGACTTGGGAGCCATGCACATGAGATACACGGACTTGAAACCTGTGGCATGGCTGAAACAGCCACGGAGAAGTGGGAATAGAGGAGAGCAAAGGGCAGCCCTTCAGGGACCAGCTACTTCTTGGGGGTTAGAAGAGGAAAGGCAGAAGGAACAGGAACAGGCCAAGAGCAAAAGTCAGGATGGCAGAGTGCCCAGGAGCCAAGCAAACAGAGGTTTTCCAGAAGCAGGAGCTCAACCACAGGGAGATGGAGAAAGCAGCTTCCTTTCGATGACTTGCAGGCGATTAGTATCTATAAATTGCAGACTATGGAGAGAGGTGGGATGAAGATGCTACAAGTACAGAAGCCTACAGGGCCACCCTCACTATTGACTAACTCGGGGGGTTTGGCTGTGAAAAGCACAGGATGGTGTGGTTAACTCAAGGAGCTGGAACAACTCAGAGCTCGTGTTCATTTTTATTTGCCATGACTTACTACTCAGTTTAGGCTGCAAGCTTGCTTTCGCTCCCTTTGGTAGTAAGGCACGCCTTATTTTTTTTCTGTGTGTGCTTCTGTAGGGGTTGATGTTTTCCCAGGCGGATCTCCATTAAAGATGCCCAAGGAGGGTGTCAAGGCAGCCTGGAGAAGATGTGCTAGGAGGCAGATTCAAGGAGGTTGAAGTGATACAACATTTTCTTGCTCAGTGCAGACAATAGGACACAAATATTTTGCTGCCAAATCTCTGCCTTTCTGTGATTTTCTCTTCAGGTTATTTAAAGAAACACCAAAGATAACAGGGCGACCTAAGTTTCGCACTTCTCCAAAGTTATGTTTATTCAGGAACTTAATTTTTGTAGGTGCTTGAAAACTACGTGGGTGTATGGTTTTATATACTGGTGCTTTTTTTATATAGGAAATATCATAATGAAGTCAAGATGTTATTATATCAGAGTATGTGTAATTTCTGGGTGTTGAAAAAATGGTAAAAGTATTTTATGTATATTAGTTATGACTTAAATGACTTTTAAAAATTCAGGTTTCTGAATAAGTGACTGGCTAATGTGAAAAAACATTTCTGGTGGTGAGTGGATATCTCTACAGGAGTCACGGTCTCGTTGTGGCCTTCCACCATAATAAAGCACAACACCGAGAATAACTCACTGGGTCATGAAGAGGCATATGCCATTCCTGCAAAATCACACACACACACACACAATGGAGAGGAGGGTGGCTTTAGGCTACCCAGAGGCAGATGTTATAGACCAGAGAAATGATGCTGCACCAGGACCCACAGGTGAATTTGGGCTAGTTCGATCCTCTTTGTAATTTAATGAAAGGCTTTGTTTTGCGGCTATAAACAAATGGTTAGACATTTGGACTTTGAGATACTTGGAAAAACCAGAAGGCTAAAGGCATATTACTGTAGTTCAATTAAAAAGATAAAAAGAGACAACAGAACAGTGGTTACCAGAAGGGAAAGGGGGTACAGGGAGGGTAAATTGGGTAAAGAGGCCAAATACATGGCAACCAAGGAAACCAGGCTTTGGGTGGTGAAAACACAATAGGGTATACAGATGTTTAACTAGAAAGTTGTATAACTGAAATTTATTTAATGTGATCAACCAATGTCACCTCAATAAATTTGATTTTAAAAAATTAAAATGTAAAGAAGAAGGATCTCTTACCCTTTGGGACAATGTGGATGGACCTGGAGAATATTACGCTAAGCGAAATAAGCCAGGCAGAGAAAGACAAACATCACATGATCTCGCTTATATGTGGAATCTAATAAACTGATGAACAGAATAGATTCAGTGACATAGAAGCATGGGACAGACTGACGAATCTCAGAGGGAAGGTGGGGGTGTGTGGGGAGAGATTAACCAAATAATTTACATGCATATATGCGTAACCCATGGACACAGACAATAGTGTGCGGAAGGCCTGAGGTGGGGAGTGGGTGAGGGGTGGAAGAGGTCAAGGGGGAAAAAGGGGACATTTGTAATATTTTCAACAAAAGATAAAGTTTAAAAAAATGTAATTTTGTCTTCAGATAAAACAAATGATACTGTTAAAATGAAAACAAAAACCAAGGGGAAATCTAAAACTGGCATGTGAATGTCAAATGTTTGTATTTTACTAGTGGAATCCCTATTTTTAAAAAATATGTTTTTATTGATTTTAGAGAGAGAGGGAGAGAGATAGAGAAAGAAACATCATTGTGAGAGAGAATCCCTATTTTTAATAGAAAGTGGGGTTTAATTTTACTTCAGGGATTAAGTTTTAAAATCAGAGTGTAAGGCAAAATTATCCTTCAAAGCCCCTTAATTACTCTTAAAATGTTAACTTCTGTGGTTTCTCAAAGTGGCCTCCCTGTCCCTGGATAGTACAGCCTAAGGGGGACTTTGAGCAGAAGGGCTTAGGGGGTCCCCCCACCCTCACACACACACACACACACACACACACACACACACACACACAGACACACGCACACTCTTGAATTCCCATATGTGTAATGTTCCTGGATTTTGCTATAAAATAGATGAGTAATTTCTCTGTGTTGTGGTTGTTTTTTGTCCTGAAAGCAATCCATCTTGCTGGCCTATGCTGCTCCCTAAGTAAGAGACACTGTATATCAGCCACAGTATTTTTTTTTACAAGAGAATATATAATTCAATTTATTTAGAAATATATATGTCACAAACCAACTGTTTAAAAACTCACCACAGAGTTTTCTTTTTTAAATTAAATTTATTCAGGCGACATTAACTGATTAATAGAATTATATAGGTTTCAAGTGTATGGTTCTACGATACATCACCTGTATACTGGTTGTGTATTCACCGCCCAAGGTCAAACTCCTTCGACCCCCTTTACTGTCTCCCGCCACTCACTTTTTCCTTTGGCAACGACCATAGTGTTGTCTGTGTCTGTGAGTTTTTATCTGTTCGTTTTCTGTGTGTTGTTGGTTCATTTGTGGTTTCAGTTTTATATCCCACGTGAATGAAATACGGTTCTTGCCTTTTTCTGTCTGACTTCTTTTGCTCACATATTCCTGGTTACAGAGAAAAATAGGCCACCTTTTTTTTAGGGTTGGATATGTTAAGTATCTAACAGTGATGACGAGATGGTACCTTCAAAGGGATTGGAAACGTATTTTAATTAAAAAAAAAAAAAAGTCATTAATTTTGTGTGCCAAGGGGCTTACTATTGAACAAATTCAAGTGAATTTAGTTTTTATGGAAAGAGTCAACCAATTCCTGTCTTTTTCTTTTCCTTTTTAATGGAAGTTTCCATTCCAGCCCTGGTTGGAATTCATTTGTCAGGTTCATACTCTGTCTTATCTACCAAATCTTCTCCAGCTCCATGGTGACAGACAACACAGCGAGGGAAAACATTTTGGGCCCAAGTTTGGGAACAGTGGCCTTAGATGAATTCACTCTAAGCACAGTTCTAGATTTTAGAGTGCATGTTGTTGTTAAAAAAATGTAACCCTCATTTTTTTTAGCCCCTTACACTGTTAGTCAAAATGTCATGATAAAAAACGATTTGAAGTCTAAAGAATATTTTCAGTTTTTTAACTGTGTGATTTGTAAAACTGGAGCATCTCGATAGGCTGTGGGCAAGAAATCTGGAAAGAGCCCTGGCAGGTGGCGCACCCAGGGCCGGGCGCGGGGCCCGCGCCGGGTCGGGGCCACCCTGGGTCCCAGATCCGCCCCCCGGGGCGAGCGCGGAGGCAGCCGGCCAACGTCTCTCTCTCTCCCCCTCGCTCTAAAAATCAATAAAAAATCCAAATCTTCAGTGAGGATTTTAAAAAATTAAAAAAAAGAAACCTGAAAATGAAGATTGTTAGGAGAAGTTTGAAAACTGTTATTCAAAATATTATTTGTTTTGTTTTTCTTTATTTTTAATTGAAAACCTTTCTGGCTTACCAGTCAACTTTATTTATTTCTTCCCCAGTATTGTTGAGATATCATTGCCATGTAACATTGTGTAAGTTTAAGGTGTACAGCGCAATGATTTGATTTGCATATACGTAGTGAAATGATTACTAAATATAGTTAACATCCACCACCTTTGTTCTTCACGCAGTCACAAGTGGAGGCGACAAGGGTCAACTTGTAAAATCAAGTTCCAGGTTTTAGAGATAAGCATAAAATAGATGCTTTCCAATTAGTTAGATGCGTTAATACACATATAATTCTTAGAATAATGCCTCATATATGGTAAATACTCATAATAGGTAGTTACTGTTACTATTATGTTTACGTTTACATTACTACAAAAAATACTTATTATTGTATTTTAATTTCCATAAATTATAATATTCTATTATACCAGGAACTGTGCTGGCTTATTACAGTTTACTTTGTAAACATTCTCTTTGTTCAAAGAACATGAAACCTTAAGATGCTCAGTTTTTAGTGCCTGGGACTCATTGTGAGTCTAGAATTTCAACTGAATTTTACTGTCACCATTTCAACATGCGTATGGAGAAACAATGTATTTAAAGTTCACGTTTATTCAGATTCTCAACCCAAGTTCAACCAGTGATCACTCTTTGGGTAGCCTCTATGTGCTAGGATTTGGGGGTACAGAGCTTATGGTGTTGAACTTAGGTAGTTTACAATAAAAGTGGAGGAGAGAGGTGTATAAACAAATACATTGCCTGTGATGGGGTCAGAGCAGAGAGCAGCCTGGAGAGGTGGCGAGAGTCTCTCCAGGGCAGATGACATTTGATCAAGGTATTAAAGGCTGAATAGGAGTTGCCTCAATTTCTTTATCTGTACACAGTTGGACAGGAATTCTTCATGCTCCAAACTTCCATGATTTTAATGCTCTAGATCCCACTTGGTCAATAATGAGGGACATTGGCATTGGGCCTTTGCATTTTGTTTTTTGCAGAAGAGCTTATCTGCACAAGACTAAGCCTCTCAGTCCACAGCAGAAGCATCAGTTGACTGTTCAGCTGTTCTGCTGTCCTGCCAAATAGCTGAGCTTTTAGATTTAGGGACGAAGAATTCACACAACTGGCTGCATGTTTCACTTTTCATCAGGATATTTTGGCATTAAGTAGAAAATAGCCATGGATAGATTTCAGGAATTTGAGTGATTTGGATTGAGTATAGAGAAAATAATAGCTTAGATTCTGATTTGAAGTGAAGCTCAATTATTCTGGGCCAAAAATTAGCCTTTCTTCTTCCAAGTGGTCTAAGATGCTCATTAGCTCTGGCTTTGGTCCTGGGGTATTTTTGTAATGAAGTCTGCTGGAAGGTTGCAGGACAGATGGAGTTGCCATCCTTTATGGGGCTGTAGAGGAGAGCAGAGCTGAGTTAGAAGCAGGAAGTAAAAAAATTCAATGAGTAGAAAGGACCAAATGTCACCTGAGTGATTGTATCATTGGGCCAACCTCTGCCTCAACATTTCCTTGTTAATTGTAGTGGCACTTTTTTTAAACCAGCCTTATTGAGGTAAAATGCACGCATTTTATAAGTGAAAAGTTCTTACAGTTTTGACAAATTTCTGCACCCAAGAAACCATCACATAATCAAGATATAGACTACCACCATCAGCCAAAAAAACTGGATTTCTTCACAGCCCTTCTCCATCCTACACGCCAAACTTAGCCACTGATTTTTATTTAATCACTGTAGATTAGACGTGCCTAGTCTAGAATTTCATATAAGCGGAATCAGACAGTAGACTCCTTTGAGTTTGTCTTCTATTACTCAGCATGTTTTTGAGATTCATCCATATTGTTGAATATATCAGTAGTTCTTTCCTTTTAATTGCTGATTAGTATTTCTATGTATGCAGTACCACAATTCGTTTACCTGTTCATGGACACCTGGGCTATTTCCAAGTTTGGGCACTTTTGACTGAAGCTGCTGTAAACATTCACGTGTGAGTCTTAGTGTAGACATATATTTTCATTTCTCTTTTTAAGTACTTCAGAGTGAAATTGCTGGGTCATATGTGGTAACGATATGTTGTAACTTTACAAAAAAATGCCAAACTGCTTTCCAAAATGGCCATATTGTTCTGTATCCCCACGAGCAATATTTAAGAATTCCAGTTGCTCTGCATCTTTGCTAACCTAGTCTTTGAAATTTTAGCGTTTCAAATAGGTGTGTAGTGATTTTACATTGTTGTTTTACTGTGCATTTCCCTGATGATTAATGATTTGGGCAACATTTCATGTGCTTAGTGGCCGTTTGTGGAGTGCCTGTTCCTACCTTTCCTGCAGTGGCTTTGAAGTTTTTACATGATCCCATGTGGTTCAATGAATGGGCCGTGGGGCTTGCACGCTGGGTGGCTGGGTTCTGCCTAAGGTTATTTTGAAAACAAGGTTCCAAGGTTAAAAGAAAAAAATGAAAAACATTGGTTTAAAGCAAAATTGGAAAGGAGATAAATTTGCCTTTTGGTGTTTCCATTCATTTTTTTCTTCAAGGGTCTGTGCAGTAAGTAGGAAAGTTCTATGCTGGGCCTTGTGGGGAGAATAAGACTTAGCGCTAAGGCCTCTGAGTTCCTGGAAGCCTTGCAGAAGAGAGAAACCTGCCCTGGCGCTTGAGTCACAGAGATAGGAGTTTACATCCAGATTCAACCACTTGTTAGCTATGCAAACTCGGATTCAGGTATTACCGCCTTTGAGCCTGTAGTTTCATCACTGTAAAAGAATACAGCTATTATAGTAATGTTGTCATGGGACTAATACTACCTGACCAACAGGTTTTTCTGAGGGCAAATGAGAGAATAAATGTAAAGTGTGTAGAAGCGTGCCCAGCACACAGTAGCTGTGTGTCAGATGTTTTCCTTTTCTGTCCCCCCATGCCTCCATCGCTCTGCTCTCCTCTCTTTATTTTAAGATCGCAGGACTTTTCACTGCGGAGCTCCATCCTTCCCACCCTCAGGGCTCTGGACTTAGAGGAATCCCTCCTCCATCCCAGCGGCGCCTCTCACAGAGTAGCCCATCTAACCAAACGTAACTTCTGTTAAGGTGGTGATTGTTGGGAGTGTTTCAGACTTTGATTAGGTATCTAGTCTAATGAGTGGGAACAGGGAACAGTGAGTAATGGGAGAATTTGAGGCTGGGGAAGGCTGATTAGGGTAGGTACTGTTTTTGGTATGGCTGACCTTTCCCAGAACCCCATAAATCACATTACATAAGTTGTTTTCTCCAGGGAGTTTGCCTGCATTTGGATATTTTCAATTAGCTGATTCCTTTCAAAAAAATTTCCCCCTGTTTTATGAGGTTTTTCCCACCATCTCCTAGCAGGCCAGATCCCTATGAATGACTTTATAAGCCAAGCAACGGTTCTTCACTCAATGCCTTGTTTTTCTCCAAATCTGTAGTTTTGCCATGCTCCAACACTCATTGCTCGCTTGTGATTTAGTGGCACATTTCATAAGAATTTAAAACTTCTAACAACGCTGTAATTATCTGTAATTGTAACAAAACCCTGACTGAGGAGGCTGACCTAAAATAGGTCCTCTGGATTATACTTTGGGAAACCAGCTAGCATTTAGGCCAACAAATCTTCAAGGGCAATTTGGATGGCAATGAGCTCTACCTCAAAGATTGTACAACTATAGAATAATACAGTATTATGTATGGAAGGGCCTTTGCGATCAGTTTGTCTAACCCCATGTCCAGGTTTTAGGTACATTACTGTGAAAAGGAATTTCTTTTAAAGCAGTGTCTTTGTTTAAAAAAAATTTATTTTATTTTTTAAAAAATATATCTTTATTGATTTCAGAGAGAGGAAAAGAGAGGGAGAGAGAGATAGAAACATCAGTGATGACAGTCATTGATCGAGCCCACACCCTGGGCATGTGCCCTGACCGGGAATCGAACCCCGATCGCCTGGATCCCAGGTCGACACTCAACCGCTGAGCCACGCCTGGCTGGGTGAAAAGGAATTTCTTGATGAATGTTGATCTGTCTTGTTGGTGATGATGTTGACCTAAATATCACTGCTGCTAACCATGTTTAGAGATAGGTGATTCGTTAATTTTTTTGGATGTCACTTTGCATAATTAAATTCACAATCCCTGATTCTGGTGACTGTTTAGTTTTAACTTGCCTTATTTTTCTGTTGTTTGGGTGCCAGAGAGCTCTGCAGAATATTAACATTATGCAAATGAAATCATGTTACCCACAATACACCTCAGGTCCTGATGTGAGCTAGCTCCTTCCTTGTCAAATTATCTTTAGGGACAAGTAAACAAATGACTGAAAAAAATGTTTGTAGCTAATGAGATGGCTGTTCATGAATGGCTTCTTACTTTGAAACTTTAGCCACTTTACAAACAACAAAAAGATGTTTTTCTAGATGACCGAAAAAGATTGCCTCCAAACAGGGTAGCTGGACTGGTATCCTTCCAAGTTATCTCAAGTGAATATTCCTGGAAAACTCACTCAGCTCTGTTCTGAGAATGAAAAGTTATAAGGGAAAGGGAAAGAGAGTTTGGCACTGTCTGTTCTTAGCTGTCGCATTGGGCAACTTTTTGTGGACCACCTCAAAGAATCTTTGAAAAATTAAAATGCCTTCCTAAATGGTATGCACCTCCACCCACCGGACACGATTCGTCAATATCAAATCCTTCTTGGGGAAACAGGAGGCAACTTAGGAAAGCAGCAATGGGCCAGTCGTGGTGACTTGGAACCGGACAGCAGGAGAGTGTTGGGAAGGAGGAAGATTTACCATCCAAGTGCTAGGAGTGTGGAAAGAGGATTACATTTTTAAGAAAATTTAAACATCATTTTTTTCAATACTCAGAAACAATAAAAGAGGAACGTCAGCTGTGCACACATGTCCAATTTGGATTCGCTGAGCATTCCGGCTGCAGCCTCCGCCCGGAGTCCCTCTAACCCACCCAGCCCCTCATGGGCTCATGCGGCCGGCGGAGGTTGACCCGTCCCATCGGGGCAGGCGCCTGGCCTGTCGTGGAGGATGCGGCCCTTCCCCACGGGGCCGGGCTGCATGCTAGTGGTTTCACATTGTGTGAGACGCTGGAGAGCCCTCGGAAGGAGGTTCTGTGAAGGCAGGCACTTTAACATGGAGCCAGTCATGAAAACAAGCCTCAGAATATGAGGAAATTTACTGGAAAGAACCCTCATTAGATTAGCTTATAAAGTGGAATCAAGCATGGTTGTCATTTAACCAAAGAGCGTAAAAGAGAGAAGCACAACGTATCTTTTAAACCCTAAAACTTGGAGAGGCTAAATTGAAAGGATTTTTGAGGGGAGGGGAGATTATAAAGTGAGTATTGAGTATTGCTCACAAAACTTCAGGAGGCCTGGCTGACAGGATAAAGATTTCCTTTTGGGATTTGTGTTGACATTGACTTTAATTAATTAATTAATTAATTAATTTATTTATTTATTTTAAAGGAAAAGCCTAGAGGGCTGGTTAAAACTCCCATTGCTGGGTCCCACTTCCCAAGTTTATGAATCAGTGGGTCTGGAGTTGGGTCTGAGAACTTGTACTTCTAACATGTCCCAAGATAATGGTGCTGCTGCTGCTGAGTGTGGACCACACTTTGAGAACCAGTTGTTGGCCCATTCCTTCACTTTAGAGAAGCGAAACTCAGAAAGGCTCGATTATATTATCTTCACAATAGGAGCAGAGTTACATGGCTAGGTCTGGTCAAACCAGGACCCTAAGTCTCTGGATGTCAATTCCATAAGCATTCAGTAGAAAAGGTAGTTCTAGAGAAAACAAAACAAAACACCAGTATTTTCAAAACAGGAATCATTGACTTCTAATCTGAACCTTAGGACTCAAATGCATGGGAACCAATGGCAACAATACATTTTAGGCCAGCAAATATGTTCAGTAGAACAGGAGAGTGGATTTAGTTTGAGGCAAAGGCTAGAGCAGAGCTAGGGGAGGGTCTTAGGACCTGCAATTCTCTATGAGTTATATTTTTAAGAATAATTTGCTTATTTATTTATTGGATGTCTCCCCCAACTAGAATGTAAGCTCCCAATTAGCAAAAATTTGTATCTAATTTCCTTGTAGCACCTCCAGCTTACCGTGCCTGGTAACACGGCCAGAACTCAATCAGTATTTGCTGAATGGGAGTTGTTTCTGTTTTCTATTGCTGTTTTACAACTACCTCAACACTTTGTGGCTTAGAACAAACAATAATGTCTTATTTCTCGTATTTCTGCAATCTAGGCCGGGCTCTTCTGGATGGTTCTTCTGGAGGGGTCTGCTGGGCTAGAATGTCTAAGAAGGTTTCTTTATTCCAAAATCTGGTGCATTGCTTGAGGTGGCCAAAGGAGCTGGGAGCCATCCCCCGCCCCTCGCCAGGCCCTCATTCTTGCTCCCATTCTCAGTAGCTTGGGCTTCCTCATAACAAAGTGGTTTCAGAGCAGTTGAACTTTTTTTACATGGTGGCTTCTCAGACAACAGAAGCTACCTGTTCCCTTAAGGCCTGAACTCAGATGCCCCAGAATAATATCACTTCTGCCATATTGGTCAAGAGCAAGTCATAAGGCCAGCCCAGCTGGAAGGGAGGGAGAAAGGGTCTCTACTTCTGGATGAGTGGACCAGCGTGCATGCAGGAAGGGAAGGAAATGATGGAGCAATCCTTGGAGACTATCTCCCATAAGAATGTTCTTGAATGATTTCAAGAATATATATTTTATTTCTCAGTTAGATTACACTCACCTTAAATCCTGGGACAATGTATTTTCTCTATATTTTTTACTCCCACCTACTGCTCTGTAAACACCATGACTCGACAAATAGGTATCGGTAAGCTAGTATTAGCATAAAAAGTCCGAGGTTGAGCAAGTGTGGAGAGAGTAACTGACCTTTTTAAATGGGAGAGAATCCAGGATACAGGAAAACAAGATGGAGATTCTTTTAGGGGAGCTGTGAGTTTCTATGCTGTGTCTTGACTTTTAGGGAACAATATACATCTTTAAAATTTCCTTCCTTTCCTCTCTTATTTCTTCCTTTTTATTCTTTGCTAGGTAACTGATCTCCAGCTTCAGAGGAGAAATGAGGGGATGAGCTCACGGGGCTGGGCCACCTCTGCATGTGTTACCATGGTGACAGGAGGAGCTCTTCCTACAGCTCCAGCCTGCAGGCACTTCTTTTAAAAACCCAAGGCTTCCTTTGTTTTTCATCAATTCTGGACGCTGGCATTTGATTGTCACACAGCCTCTTTCTTGAATTGTATTTCAAAGATTAATGGTTTGTGAAAGATCATTCAAGGTTTAGATTTCCATCAAGAGACTCATAAAGTAAGCATGTAAAATAGAGCTCTGGAAACAGAGCATGGTTCCTGCGGATCTTAAAATGAATCTAAAGTTGCTTACATGCGGATCTTTATACACTGGGAAATAAAATGGTCCAGCTTTTGCATCGGAGTGCATACAGCCTTTGGGCTCAGGGTTACCAATGCCCTTTCGTTATATGTTCTAGGAAGTCCTTTACCTAGTCTCTGGCGGGCACCCATGGGTCGTAAATGTTAAAAAGGCAAGAGGTGCAGCGGGAGGGACTAGTTCCCGCCCTGTCCTGTGGTTGGGAGATGTCAGGTGCTGGGTTCCAAGGCTTTTGCTTCACCTCAGAGGTTTTGATTGTCTAGGTCTCCTGAACAGAATATACTTGTCATGAGAGCAGGCACTGGGTGCTGGAGTAGCATGAGGGAGACTCAGTCATCCTTGCTGGGGGAACACAGAGGGGAGAGAGGAAGATATCAAGAGAAGCTTCTTTCTGGGAGCTGAATCTGAAAGGCTGAGTAAGAGTCCTTCCATCTTGGCAATTTCCTACGATGTTTTAGATTTGGGTTTAGTCTACCAGGAGCCCATGATTTCAAGAGAGTTTGCCTTTGTTTATTTTCATACTTAAGTCAGAGCTGTGATTGAGCCTACATATATGATGAACAGGTGCCAAAACACCACCTTGTTCGACACCTAGTTAAGGTGTTGAAAGTAGACAGACTATAGTTTCTAGCACTTTCTATCACTTAAAAAATTAATTAATTAATTAAAAATTTTTAGTTGACATACAATATTATATTGGTATCAGGTGTACTTTTATATACCTTATGAAGTGATCACCATGATAAGTCTAGTAATCATCTGTCACTGTACAACATTATTAAGATATTATTGACTATATTCTCTGAGCTGTATATTACATTTCATGACTATTTTATAACTGAGAGTTTGTACTCCTTAATCCCCTTTACCATTTTCACCCATTCCCCCACCTCCTCCCCTGTGGCAACTCTCAGTTTGTTTTCTGTATCTGTGAGTCTATTTCTGTTTTGTTTTCAGATTCCACATATAAGTGAAATCATATGGTATTTGTCTTTGTCTGACTTATTTCTCTTACCATAGTACTCTCTAGGTCCATCCATGCTGTCACAAATGGCAAGATTTCATTCCATTACTTTTTGATTGTGTAACCTTGGGCAAGGCACTTAGTTCCTCCTAAACTTGGTTTCATTGTAATAAAAATGGGCTAGTGTGCGCTCACGACCCTGGAGTGTGAGCATCACTATAGCTTAAGACTCACTGTATCCAGCTTCTCACCCCCTAGGCCCTTAGGAAGTATTGCTGAGGAAGAGGGAAATGAGCTACTTGTTTGGGGTAAAGAGTTGGGAGGCCCGAATTCTAGTCCTGGTTCTGCTACTGTCCTCCTACGTGTCTTTAATCAAGCCCTTGAACTCTTCAGGGCCTCAGTCTCCTCATCTTTAAAATGAGTCTATCAAACAAGGTGATCTCCAAGGCCCTCCCCAGCTCTGATGCACTAAGTATGGTCTCATGGCTTCTGTCTCTGCTCAGAATTAGCCAATTTCTCCCACTACCTCTGCCACCACCTTTCCTTTCAAATGCCTTTTAATTTTTTCTCTTTGAAGTCGGTCCTCACTTTGGATTTCAGTTGAGTTGGAAAATATACATGGATCATTTTTCTTCTCAGTTGTGACAACTAACATCTTGGACATCAATCTGTGAGTAAACCAGATTTCTAGGTAGAAGAATAACAACAATTTGTGTCAAAGACTAACCATCGCAATTTCTCCTGTCTACTTAAGAATCTCAGCTTTGTCCTGCCTCAGGGCCTTTGCACACCCTGTTCCTCTTGGCACTCTCTAGAAGAGCACTCATTCCTCTGCAACTATTGTGCTTCTGTTTTGTTTAGTAATCATCTGTCTCCTGCTGGCAGAGCATTTGCCCCATGAGGGCAGGGACCTTGTCTGCCTCATTCATTTCCATCCCTACAGCACCTGAACAGTGTCCCCCTTGGCCAGAACTCAGTTTAGGCACTGACCCTGTGTTCCTAACCACTGCCTTACACTGCCGTGACAAATGAGAAATGCAGGCAGCCGTAAGAGAGAGGACCCCGAGGGCACTGGCTCCAAGTCGGGCTTGCCAATAGCTAACTGCTAGTGAGCTGTGATTTAACTTCTCTGGACCTCATACTACGCATTTTTAAAATCCTGTGATGAGTTGGATTACTAAACTAACACCTCACATGTGCGGAGCCGTTTTTCTGTGCCAGGCGCTTGTCCAACATTTTGCAGGCTTGACCTTATTTAGTCGTCACACCAGCCCTTTGAGGTAGGGTCTATGGTTGTCTCCCTTTACAGAGGAACCCGAGACTGAGAGAGAAAATCCTGCGCCTGTTAGTCTGCTAGGGCTCCCATAACAAAATACATAGACTGGGGGACTTCAACAACAGATATTTATTTTCTTGCAGTTCTGGAGGCTGGAAGTTGAAGATTAAGGTGTCACAGGCTTGGTTTCTCTTGAGACCTCTGTCTTTGGCTTCCAGATGACCACTTTCCGTCCTCACATGGTCTTTCCTCTCTGCACACATATGCCCGGTGTCCCTTCCTCTTCTTAGAAGGACACCTGTCCTATTGGATTAAGGCCCATTCTGATGAGCTCATTGAACTGTGATTACCTCTTTGAAGGCCCTATTTCCCAACGGTCACAGTGGGGGCTAGGGTTTCAACCTGAGAATTTGAGGAGAGGGTCACAATTCTGTCTGCAATGCTGTCCAAAGCCATTCACCTCATCAGCCATGGAGACATTATTTGAATGTAGGCCCCGTGCCCATGTCCCCAACCACTCTGTACAGCCACGGGGGCGTCTCCCCAACCGCATCCCTGAAGAAGTTTGGAAGAGCTGGGGGCCTCGCCTCCATCTCTGAGGGTGGGTGTGGGGAAGGGGAGGGCGGGTGGCTGAGGACTGCAGCCTTGAGGAATGGCTCTGGGACGTGCTCGGGCTGGGCAATGACGTCAGTGCTGCCATGTCCCATTACTCACCGCGTGTCCGACGGGAAAATGACCCTTCGCAGGAGTTACTGGGCGCTGCCAGCAGCCAGAAACCTCTCCCCACCTCTCCTACAATTGCTGGAGGGCATATTTCACTTTCGTTCTCTCCTGCGTGAAGTGGCAGTCACCCGGGCGACAAAGGCTGGGAAAGCTTAAAGTGGCGGAGCTGGTACAGGCAGGAGGGTCGCATCGGAGCCCGTGCCCTGGGCTGACAGGAGGAGCGAGGGCTACACACAGGGCCCAGGGCGTGAGCTCTTCCAGTCACGCTCGCTGGACGGCTGAGCCGCTGGGCTGTCCTTGTCACTTCTTCAGCAACGTCCTCTGAGCAGCTACTAGGCACCAGGTACCCTGCGAGGAGGGGGTGATTTCTGTCCGCTTTAGCAGATGAGCTCAACATCTAAATAATTAATCACACCGCAGGGCGATGCATACTCCCTGAGTACCACTGAAGGAACATTCCAGAAACCCAGATAATAATTTTAACGATATCACCTCCCTTCTCCTGCTCCTCTTGCTCTTCCTCCCATCACCCCCCCCCCCTCTTTCCATCTGCTGCGCTAGCACTTGCTAGACGTGGTCCCACTTCGGCCTCATCAGATCCACATAAGGTGCTTCTCGCTGTCACCACCGTTCTATATAGAGAGCCAGGCGACTGCACAGTCCAAAGGGGGTAAGGCTGGCGCAGCTCCGTTCCTCCAGGCAGCGCCCGCGCTCTGCGGGGGGGACGCGCCTGGGCTGCTGGGGAGAAGGCTCCTCGATGACACCACGAGCAGTTTCCCAGCTCCCTGTTTCGCTTCGATTCTTTAGAACTTCAGCCCCATCCCGAACTCCTCTCTGACCTGCATCCCTAGCCCAGGACACCTGTGAGTCCATCATTCTGCAAAGAGAGTCTTTGTGTGCGATTCTGCCTTAGATGGGAGCTGCCTTTATGTCACGTCACACGAGGCCAGCGGCTTACTCTCCGGACTCCTTTCCAAACGCAGCGTCGAGGCTTCATGCAGGCTGCTCGGGGGTGGGGTGGGGTGGGGTGCGCAGTAGGGTGGGGGGCTTTGGCGTTAGCTGTTGGTTGTGAGATGCTGTAACTACCAGCTTCTTGAGCTCTGTCTCCTACTACTATGGCCAATCTCATATAAGGACTTTGCTCTTTTCTTTGCACTTGGAAATATTTAGAATTGTTCAAATCCTTTACTGTGTGAGATAGACGTCTTGCAAGGTGCTGGGGCTCCGTTTACATGGCATCATTCCTTCTCTTGATCATTTGAGCATGAAAGCAAGGTGTTTTGGGGCAGAGAAGAAGATGGATCGGTCTCACAAATTCAAATTTGTGGTAATCCTCAGTAGATTGCTTAAATAGGACGTCAAACATTTTTTTGGATTTCTCTATTTATTTTGTGAGTCTAAGGGTGTCTGGCTTTAACCAAAGTCTCGCACATTATGTTTAGAAAGTAAATGTCAGAAAAATTTAAATCAATTTAAATGTAAGAAACTTAAGAGGATTATAGCTGTTCTTTGGTTTCAGGAAAATTAGCTTTCCAAAAAAGTTTTTTAGGTCGACTGCATTTTTAAGAACACTAAAAATTAAATTGATCAAAATATTGAAAAACCTTATGTAAGCCAAATAGCAAGTATTAAAATATATATTTTAATTCCATAATCAACATTCTAAAATTTCATAACATATCAATTTTGTATATGTTCACTTATATTTAAATATATTTTGAAAATAGATATTCAAGCTATAAAAGTCTATAATACACTTTACAATCTATTGATTTAAATTATGTTTAAACATTATTTGTTTTTAGAAGTAAGCATTATTTTTCTGTCTAGAAAATAGTTATAAAGTTCTATCAAGACTCAGACTTGAGCTAATTGTTCACATTTAAAGCCAGTATACATTATTAATTAAAAAGTGAAGAAGAAACAGTTAAGAAAATAAAATCAGTTCTATTCCATTTTGGAACATGTAATACCAGATAACGATAACAAGAATAAAAATCACATATGGCTCTGTTATTTGTAGAAAATGTTGTGGAAAACAGGATAAAAGAAAATATTTTACATGCACTCCCAAGATGAAACTCATCGCCAGTGATAAATAACTGACTGAAGTGAAAAGCAGTTTAACTGGGATGATTCGCCAAGATGGTCAAAGGGAGACATTACTTGGTGCAGTCCCTCCATGCACTAAACTAATAGCTACTGACTTCAGAAACTTGTGGAAAGAACCGTACAAATGGTTTTCAAGTACAGTTTCCATTGTTGGAAGTATTTGAATGGTTTTAAGCATGGAATTTAATTTGTAAACATTCTGTAGCTTTTCCCCATCAGCTCTGAGCACAAGAGAAAGCCGTTGCTTACCAGTTGGGAGGGCTGCATCGTTGAAGGCCCGTCGGATTTCCCATGCGGGGGGGGGGGGCTGAGGGGGGGAAGTCAATGCTTCCCTGGCTTGTTAGAACTTTCAAAGCCCTTATGCATTTGGTGCTGAGCATCCAGACATGGTCATTTTGTGAACCAGAGAAGAGGGCTTCTTGGAATATGTCTGGGAGCTGTGGAAATATAATAGGTCGTAACACAGCAGTATGGCTGCCATTACCACTGTGTGAGGGGGAGAGTGTGTATGGAAAATACATTCCCTTAGCAGTTAGCACTTGGATTCTTCTTAGGGAGAAAACCGTCTCTGTTTATAATAACACTCTGCTAAGACATTCAGGAGAGCAGGTGCAAAAGAGCCCGAGGTCAATAAAATAAAGCCAAAGCAATAAAAGAGACAGTGAAAGTGCACAGAACAAGAGAATAAAAATTGTTCTGCTCTCAGAGGAGCAGAGCGAGTCTGCGTGCCGCAGGGGGGAGCTGGCCAGTGGAAATGCGCCATAGGCAAGTGGTTTGATGTTTAAATAACTTGGGAGTGGGGATGCCTCATTTTTTAATGGGTTGTCTGTATTTCTGTTTATATTTCTTGTATCCCTTTACCACCCCCATTTCTTTTAGAAATTGGGAAAATGTAGGAAGGGTTGAGTTTTACATCTAGGTCCATGAAAGGGGCAGGTGGGGGGGGAGGGAAGGATATGAAATGACAAAATGATCCATCAACCGAGCAAGCCAAAGTTAGTGCCAGAAGCTCCTCCAGGAGTTTGTAGAAATTATGGAAGATGGGTGTGGACTTGCATAGGGTTTAGAATTGGAATTTTGATGTAATCTTATATAGATCTCATGAAACATAGAAGTACCACCTGAATCTTGGTTACATACAAAAAGGAAAGCAGATCCTAAATGGATAACAAAACAGCAGTGATCCATTTATTAAAGAAATATCCTTTTGACATTAACTTTTAATAGCAGGATATTAGCATGAGAAGAGACTGCCCAGATACTCTTCCCTAATGTATTAATATTTTGCCAAGGAGGAAACAGGTCCAGAGAGATGAAATCCTTAGCCAGATACCCTAAGTTAAGAAATAAGTACACTCGAAACAAGTTTTGTATCATGAAATTGTAAAATATTGCCTCAAGAGGAAAACTGCCAGTATCCTAAAATGTATCTGGCATAGAAAGGAGAGACATCATTAATCCACAGAATGATTTGTCCTGCTAAGTCGGCAGGAGGAAACTCACTTTCTGTTCCCACATATCCTTCTGGCAGATCCAATTCCTTTGGCTGAATTGCATTTTCTTGGGACACTTAATATCTCATTACAGGTGAGAAAGCTGATAAGAGCTGCATCCATTCATTTCTGGTGTTAGGGCTGACTGGGGATCTGTATGCGCAGCCAGAGCCGAAATGGACTTTCCAGAAACATGAAGTACAAAAATCAATTCCAGGTTCATGATTAATTTTGTCAACCTCTTTTTTTTTAGGATTGCTTTTTTTGGAAGAAAAAATACACAGTAAACTTAAAGACAACATCACATTCTGATGACCAAATTACTCTTTAGAGATACTAAAAATGTGCTTTATTGTATATATTCTATAAAATATATCAAAATATATATTTGTCAGGATTCCCTAAGAAAAACAGAACCAGTAGAATATATGTATATATTCTATTAAATATTATGTAAATATATACTTATAGATATAACATAAATATATATATACTTATATATGTATGAATTCTACTATTACATATATATGTAAAGAGATTTATTATAAGGAATTGGATCATGTAGTTATGGAGCCTGACAAGTCCCAAGATCTGTATTCAGCTAACTGGAGACCCAGGGGAAGTGATAATGCACTTCCAGTAGAAAGGCTAGCAGGCTCCAACCCAGGAAGAGCTGATGTTTCAATCTGAGTCCAAAAGCAGAGAAATAAATGATGTCCCAAGTCAAAGAGAGTCAGGCTGGAGGAAAGCTCTCTTACTTGCAGGCAGGTCAGCACTTTTGTCTGTTCACGGCTTCAACTGATTGGACGAGGCCCCCCTACGTCAGGGAGGGCAATCTGTTTTACTCAGTCTACTGATTTAAATGTTAATCTCATCAATAAACACTCTCCCAGACACCCACAAAATGTCTGACCCAATGTCTGGGTGCTCTGTGGCCCAGTCAAGTTGACACATAAAATTGATCCTTGTAGAATTATTCACAAAAGTCAAGATATGGAGACAATTTAAGTGTTTGTCAACAGATAAATGAAGATCATATATATATATATATGAAATATATAAGAAAGAAAGATATTTTGCTATTTGTGACAACATGGATGAACCTCGAAGGCATTATGGGAAGTGAAAAATGCCCGAGAAAGACAAATACGGTATAATGTCACTTATATGTGGAATCTAAAAAGCTGAATTCATAGAAAGAGAGGCTAGAACGATGGTAACCAGAGGCTGGGGGTGGAGCAAATGGGGAGATGTTGGTCAAAGAGTACAAACTTTCAGTTATAAGATGAATAACTTCTGGGGATCTAAAATATAGCATAATATTAGAGTTAATGTATTATAGACTTGAAAGTAGTTAAGAGAGTAGATCTTCAATGTTCTCATCACACACAAAAATAAATGGTAATTATGTGAATGATGCAGGTGTTAGCTAACACTATGGTGGCAATCATTTTGCAATGTATAAGTTTAACAAATCAACATGTACACCTTAAACTTAAACAATGTTATATGTCAGTTATATATCAATAAAGCTGGAAAATGACCTTGTTTAGGCAGAACTTTAAAAATACCTAATTATGAGCCTCTATCAGGAGAGGCAGCCAGCATCCAGAGAGGCTGCCAGCAGAGGGGGAGGCCGCTCCTGCAGGGAGAGGCAGGTCCTACCCTGGGCGGCTGGACTGGGCCATGACAGGCATCTACGCGGCCATTTCCAGGGTAGACGCAGCTTCTGAAAGAACAGCGTCTCCTGGGCGACCTAGGACCTTGCAGAGGAAGGAGGGACCGGTGAGGAAAGGAGAGAGCCACCGAGCCCTAGGTGCCGCATGCTGAGGGCTGGGGTGGTGAGCGCCACTCCTCTCCTGGGGGCTCCTAGCCCTGGGGGAAATCGGCCAACCAGTCGGTGGGCCCTGAGGCCTGCTCGGGCCCACCCTGGCGGCAGCACAGCTCAAACCACGCTGTGACAGCCCGCATCCCCTGTCCCCCTGCCGCACTCCTCTTTCCCTGACCCCCCGCGTCCCCCTCTCTCCCAGGCCCTGTGGAGCCCCAGGCTCCAGGCCTCGCTCAGCCCTCCCGGGCTTGCCCGTGGCCCTCCGGCCATGCCCTGCGGGCCCCCATCTCACCGGCTTCTTCCCTCTGTCCGCGAGGAGCCCCAGGCGGGCCGCTTTCCAGAGCCTACTTCCCGCTCTGCGGGGCGGCCCAGGCGGATCCGAAGCTGGTGGTGCAGGTGCTGAAAGTGGCACCCGGGGTGCCCGGGGCAGCGTGGACAGTGCTCACGGGTCACATGCGAGGATCCTGCGCTCTCGCTCCTGGGAACCAGCTCTACAGACACATTCGCAGAAACGTACGAATGCACGTGTGCGGTGGCACTGAGCACGGCTGGTGACAAGCACTGGACATGGCACAACTGCCTGGCGCGCAGGGCTGAGTGAGACGAGCAGGGGGCTCCGCGGCCGACAGAGGCAGGGTGAGCCCCTGGGCACGGCCTGGGCATGTGTCCACCACACTGCGCGGTGGAAAAGTGGCAAAAGAGGAGCTCCACGTATTTTCTGTAAAGAAGTTAGAAAGTGTGTGTGTGCGTGTGTGTGTGTGTGTCTGTCTGTCTGTCTGTCTGTCGACATAGGAAACTATCGGAAAGGACAAGCCTTAGATTGCTGATAGCGTCCGTGTTAGGAGGGGGTCTAGGCCTGGGGGTAATGGTCTCTTTTAATGTCACCTATCTGTATTGTTTGAATTTCTTACTGTGTGTATTGCTTATATAATTTAAAAAAACAATAATTTTTGGAATGAGATTAAAAAAACCTGTTTAGGCATTTAAAAAAGTATATCACTCCCTAGGAAATTTCAAATAGTTTATTGATTTAAAAATTTGAATGTCATTACGGGTTTTCTTTCCCTCCCCCTCCTCCTCCTCACACGGGCAAATTGAAATAGAAGATGTGACATCCATAATGTAATTTTAACCCATTCCAAATAAGTAACATAATTATTTTACCTTTAATAAAAAAATAAAACACCTAATTATTTTCCCGTCCATGTCTGGTTCGAGGAACTTGCTTCTTTTACTGGGTGAAATTTCTAGGTTATAATGCATCTGTGATTTGTGAAAAGGCTATTCCATAAGATTTGAAACATGACAGGACCCATTCTTTAGAAAGGTTTTCAGACTGTAATGATCTGAGAATTATTTTTCTGTTCTTTACTCAAAATCTATGAAGCTAAATACAAAAACATACAACTGGTTATTATTTTACCCAACTCTGTTCATGGATTTTTGTCTCTCTTTTTCCTTCTGGGCACCATTCTCAGGTGGACGCTGCTCTTCTGCTCATCCCAGACTTTTAACCCCCCTTCTACCTTGAACCCCGCTGGCTTCTCAAGTGTTTCCAACTTTTTTTTGTTCTTGTTGAGCCTTTCATCCACCTCTGGTCCCCTCTTGCTCAGGAATGACATCATTTCCTAATTTCTGAGATGGGAAAGCTGACGGGCGTTCCCCAGCCCCTCCTTCAGCTCAGAGGAGCCAGTGTGGCCAGTCCTTTCTGTGCCCTTCCTTCCCAGAGAGAGGACTTCTCCCCCTCTCTGGTGAGCGCCTCCTGGGCTCGCATCTCTTCTGCCCCGTGTCCCTCATGGCCATTCTTCCGTTACTGCTCCCACTGCACTGAATTCTCTTGACACTAACGGTGTTCTCTTGGGCCCCTTACCCTCAGTCATGTGGGTGAGTCCACACCGGTGCCCCCTGTTACAGGGATAGCCACCTGCCGCAAACCCAAGTCACCACGTCTCTCCTTGTCCTCTCTACTTAACCATCTCCTCCCCCTTCTCTTAGAGTTTCTATTTCGATCGGTAGCACTGACATCATTCCCGTAACCCAAGCGGGAAACGCTCCCTCCCTTATTCATACTGTTCTCCTCAGTCATAGCCCCAGTCCACCACTTGACTTGACTTAACATTCACAATGTTTCTCTGTCCAGCAACTTATTTTCATCCCGTTGCCTTAATTTCAGCTCACATTTTCTCTTCCTGGAATATAGCCACACTCTGGGCCTCTTTGTCTCTCCATGGTGTTGCTGGAAACAGAATATGGGACCACCCAGTGCAAGCCACAGGGACCTGGAGGAAGCACTTTGGTTATGAAACACACTACAAGGGAGAGGACTTCCACCTACTGAGTGTCCATTTGGCTCTGGGTTCTCTAGACAAAAAATAGGTCCAGGGGCTTTGAATCCTAGAAGAGCTGGCCATTTCCCTCAAGACAGGGCTGAACAAGTATAAATTCAGAATCCAATGGGGCACCAGAATTGTGGTAAAAAGTTCTTTTGCAAGTTATGATATTGGAACAGAAGCATCAAATTGGCATTATGGGCTAGTTTTTACTTTTGTAATGTTTTGTCCTTACTTTATGGTTTAGTACAATTATAATTTGGAACGATGTTGATGGTGGAGATGGCGGTTGATAGGAAACATACTCTTCTCAGTACTTAGGGCCTCTGAAGGTCTTAAGCTGACCTTGCCTTGAGGACAGCTCAGATTGCCATGGTGACTGGTTCAGGAAGGATCCCATGACATCATCAGCCATGAGCATTTCCAATACTGGGGCTCTAGTTTTAAACCCAGACCACCCAACTAAACTCCACCTTCCTACTTCTGGGAAGTTTCCTGTCTGGTTGTTTTATTTCCTTACTATTGGCCCCAATCTAATAGTCTGAGCTTAAAACTTTTAACCTAAAAGAGAGGTATCTGGAACTACTTCCCTGTCTCATAGAAGGGTCCTTAGACACCAAATAAATTCATAGTTTCAAGCTAGTTGATTGGGAGGGACACAGGCATTTTGATTGCCAATAGGATTTGAGTCCAAGGCCCAAACCCAATAACACTCTTGAACTTTCCCCCAGTGCTGCTGAAAGTCACTTGCTTCAACATTTATTTATAAAGGGACATTTCTGGTGAGCTTCCTGAAACAAAGCATCTGATCTCAGGTGATTCCCTGTTTCCATCTCCTAGAGTAGAAGCTGCTGCAGCAGGTCTCAGAAGGAGTGAGAAGGCTGGTTTAATTGTGCCCTAGCGCCTATTTTATTCTTGAGAAAACAAACATTTGTGTTGTTGAGTCTGTGATTTTCCATCTGGCTTTGACTTTGGTCTGCTGACTTCTTTGACTCCACCCTTGACTGGAAGGAGGGCCTCATGGGACACGCATATCAGAATTATGCTAACAAGGCTGCTGAGTGCCAGTTTGCCTGCCCAAGACACCACACTCTACAAATGCTGCTGGGCAGATTGACAAAACCCAGTTCCCATTCAGTCCTTGGAGAATGTAAAGAAAAAAACAAAACTACCTTGGTATATTAAACACATTTCCACATGACTCAGAAAAATGGTTTGGCCAAAAAATCATTTGGTTTATTTGAAAATTCCATTGTCTTATCACTGTGTGAGGATTTGACACTGGCAGCTACATGGATGTCTTACATGCTTTTGGTGTGTCTTTGAAACATGAAGAAGATAAGCCAATTCCTTGAAATTGGCTAACAAAAAATTTTTAAAATGTAAATATTTATGATGATTATTTTTTAATATTTGATCACCTTCCCCGAGATTCTACCAGATTTGTATAAAGGAATGGAAAGCAGAATGATTGTGAAGCACCAATGGCCTGAAACTTTCAGACTTTCTGTAGACAAGTGTCAGAGAGTTTGCTTCCATAAGAAATGTAGGTTGGGCTCTGATTTTTATAGTTATCAGGGGACCTACATTTTAGATAAAAGTTGGAACATTATTTTCAAGAGAGAATTTAAAGTACTTAACTGTGGCCAAAAATATCTCAATAGAATATTTTTTCAAATAAATTTATACTTTTCCAAGGTATTAATAGAAGAAATGGTCAAGATCAGAATGAGCTATCATATGCTGACTACATAAAATGAAACTTTTTCATTGATATAATTGGTTTAAAAGAAGAAAACTGAAGGCCTTAGAATGTAAGAGGATAATGGGTTTTTTAATCTATGTCTTAGATTACAAAATCCATGCATGCGCCCCTGAACCCTAACCACTTCCACAAGGTAGCTCCATTACTCTCCAGTTTTCATACTAAAAGGTATCAAAGGTAATGTTTTGAGGGGCCTGTTCTCATAAAAGATTAATAACAATGTATGAATAACATTTAGATTATGCTATCTCTTTAAAAACTCTGAAATAATTTCAAAGTGAAATTTTTTTTCCTTGAAATCTTGTCTAAAAATAGCTAATTTGCTTCCTAAGTCTATTTTCATAAACACTAGAAAGTGTACTATATAACCTTGCTGATATTATGTTTTAACTTGTGGTTTAACAAAGCATTTACATATTTGTGAATATATCTTTGTAGTTTGTAGAGCTTGAGAAATTAATTTACTTCCTTTTAGTTTAATGAATAACTCTCTAAAACTATTCATGCATGGATGGAATGAAATGGAAGACCTTTTCTCTAGGTGGAGAAGTCTTTGAAGATAAATAGAAAACTGGAAATGAAAGATTTGAGCATTCGTACTAGTTCCAATAATAGTCTTGTCTCATGATAGTAAACATCTGAGAGGCATGACTGAGGGCACTGTTACATTTCAGACAATGAATGTCAGAACCTCAATGTTAACAATCATTTCCTCTGTGTTGGAGGTTTTAAAATGTACAAGATTTGGTTGATATTAGCGGTAATTACTTTTATTGAAAATTGGCGAGGCTCTAGGCTCTGCTTAGGCTTCCTCCACTGTTCTCCATTAAGCCACTGAACCACACTTCGAGGGAGGTGTCCCTAACCATCAAGCTAAAGGTGGGGAGAGGGGCTGGCCCAAGGTCACACGACAGGTGCATGGCAAGACTGGAATTTCCTCTTGACTTTGCATTTGAAGAGCCTCAGAGATGGTGGAGAGGATGGCTTCAGAGCACTTCAAAAAGGCATCATTAGTTTAGGTTATAAGGAAACTGAGGCAAGTTCAATTATGTTACCTAGAGTCCTCAGTGTAATTAATTGGTGATATTTGCCTTTTAGCCAAATGCTGTTTCTTTTGGATAACTGGTTGTCAGACTGCTCTATACAAGTCTTGAATTCTGTGGATTATCTCTAGGGGATCCTGAAAAGAAGTGAGAGCCATGGTTGACCTGAGGGGTTTTGTATCCACAGGGGTTTGAACGAGGTTAAAGAAAGAAAACTCCTACCTCAGTGCTGGACCAGAGTTGATGCCCATAGTTGAATCAAGCTGCTGCGTCACCTTCGGAAGCCTATCCAAGGACTTGGGGTGGTGAAGGCGTGGCAGAGTACAAAGTGGTATGATAGGTTTGCTTTCTTTTTTCTTTTTAAAATGATATTTAACTTAAACTTTATTAAAATATTTACATATAGATTTTACCAATAAAGATTAAATACATATATGCAAGACTGTCCTTGGGTTAATGAATCAAACCCAAGTTATCATTGCACCCATGTAGAAAGTGGTGAATTCTAAGGTGAGTGATAAAGGTGCCCCCCCCTTTAATTTATTACTTTTACCACAAAACTAAAGGTTCATATATTTTTCTTACATGTACAACAGAATTACTTATTTTTAAAATCAGTATTGGTCAATGGTAATAATAATTCAGTGATTCGGGTTAAAGTTTATAGGCAGTAAGCCTGGCTTCAGTTTTTGCAAACTTCTCAGTCCTATGTGATTTGGAACCATTCTAGAATATATTTTCATAATTTTTTCTTGTTATCGAATCTATTGGGGTGACACTGGTTAACTAAATTATCCAGGTTTCAGATGCACAACACATCATAGCGTATTGTGTGTTTACCACCCAGGTCAAGCCTCCTTCCATCACCGTTTCTCTGCCCCATACCATCCACCTCCCCCCAGCAGTCGCCACACTGTTGTTCATGTCCGTGAGTTTCTTCTCTTTTTTCCTTTGTGCTCAATCCCTCCATGTACCCTCGGCTCCCTAACACTTCCCCCCACAGTCGACAGCTGTCAGCCTGCTCTCTAATTGTGAGTGTGTCTCTAAGTTTGCTTTCATTTGGACTTTGGGAAAAGGGCTTCATTTAGAGTCCTTTTTAGAGAGTTTGTTTTCAGGAGAACCTAGAGGCGTAGTGAGAAGCCACATTTACCTGTAAAATGGCTACGCTTTCTGAACTTCAAGGGCACCGTCACTGAACCTTTTGATAAAGCAATGAGCAAACTCCTTCCACACTTCCTTCTGTGACGTCTTTCCCCCTCTCCTGGGATAAGGCATGATTTATCCAACTGGTGGGATGGGCAAAGGGAACCATGCGACACACAGTGCTCAGGCCCCCAAAGGCTCTTTCCTTCAGAGCTGCTTCCCGTAGCCTACTCTCCTTGTACAAGGTTCACCAAGGCAGGACCTTGTGGGAATGGGGCAGGCAGGTGTCCAGCTCTTCCTTCCCTCCCTGGGTCATTAGGCTCATCTGGGAAGGGGGACAGGAGGGAGAAGGGAGCTTCTATTGGCCCCAGGCTTAAGCTAAGACCAGGCATAGAGCTGGTATTTGAATCATGATTTGACTGGATATTTCTGTCTACTTGTACATTGGCCCAGAAACCATAGGGCTGAGAAATGTTCAGAAACAGACTCTTATATACCACATGCATGAACTCACACTTACCTAGTTTGTTTTCATAATTTCACATAGTGTTGTGCTACTTGGTGTACAAAACAGTAATGGTCCCTGCCCTCAAGAGCCTGGCAGGCACATTTCAAGGTATCGTGGGCCTTAAGCACCCTCTTCTGACTCTGGATGCACAGTGTTCCTCTGCTAGTCTATGGAGAGAAAATTTCCTCCAGTTCAGTACTGTACATTCCCCCAAGATCTTCTGAAGCATTTGGACTGAAGCCCAGCACTCTTGGGGAAATCACTTGGTCATTCTGTCCAAGCCTCCCTCCCAAACATGTGGCAGTCAAGGAGAATATTCCTTTTATGATCTTGAGTCAACGTGGCGTAAAACCAGCTCTGGCTATATGAGGAGGCTGCAGGCAGGGCAAATAAATCACCTGCAGAGCAGACAGTTGGCCTCCCCTCCCCAGGCCCTGGTGGGCCCCTGGCTAGGCTGCCAAGCTGTTGAAGGACAGAGAAAACCAGCTGATCACTGAGCAACTGGGTGGCCCCCTCAGGTTACAAGAGGGGACCAAGCCTTCCCTGTCCTTTCTTCACCCCACACAAAATTCCAGTGGTGAATGGTTATTACTGTCTCTTGTCTCCATTCCCCTGCCCACCAGTATCATCTGTTTTGGGAAAGGCATTCACAAACACAGCTGGAAGCTTCATTTTGAGAATGAATTTTCTGCTTTCCTAAGAAGAAAACAAAGTCTAACGGTAGCTTCTGAACCTTGCAATGACCAATCAGTATTTACCATTTCATTATTAAGTGGTTAGAAGAATGGGTCCCTCAGACCTGCATTCAAGTCTGCATTTCAGGGAAAGCTTTCTTTTGGTTGGGACAGGTGGCCCTGGTGCAGGAGAGGAGCCTTATTGGTAATGACCTATGAGAATTCTAGACTGATGTCCAGTTAGGAAGACTGACCAGGTGATCCCTTGCTCCGGGCTGGCTCCTGGCACTGTCCCTGATGTGCCACAGTCATCCTGTTTGAGTGGAATCTTCTCGGGCTGTTAAAGACTTGTCCTCTTTTTTTCATCAACAGACTGGCCCTCTGAGAAGAGAAAATAAGATTTGGAGTTCATGATGTGATAGAAATAGTACTAGGCAGAACTCAGGGGTCCTGGTTCTAGTTCTGACTTGGTCATTAGCTGAAGGGCTTTAGTGAAGTCAGTTTTCATCTGTATCTCTGTTCCCCTATCAGTACAACTAGCTTTTGGAACAAGCGCACCTCTATTTCCTCTCCAGCCTCACCCTCTAGGGTTTATGAGTGCTCTAGCTTGTAAAGGGAAAGGCAAGAACACTAAATGCGAGGCTTTGAGACGGACACTTGACTCTGTGCTCTCCTTTGATCTTCAGGCCACACCATTCCAGTTTTGCAGATGAACTAACCGAGGCTCAGAGAGGTTAAGGAACTTGTGTAGTGTCACATAACTGATGCATTAATAATGAACAGACTTTTTGTTGCAAGTGTCATAAAATCAAAGTTAAGCTAGTTCAATAAAAAAAGAGAACTCACTGGCTCTTATAGTGAGAGGTTTCTAAGGCCCCTGGCTTGGTTAGATCCAGGGGTTTGAAGATGTGGTCAAACACTGACTTCTCTCCATCTCTCAGCTCCTTTTCCTTTGTGCTGGTTTCATTCTTGGGTTTCATGTGGTAACAGTAGGACTGCAACAGCTCCAGCCCTCACATCCAGCACTCACAACTGGGGTAACTAACCACTCGGGTTTTCCCGGGATCGAGGGTGTTCCCTGGACAGTAGACTTTCAATTTTAAAGTCTAGAAAGTCCCAAGCAAACTGTCACTTGTTGGCGCTTCAAGTTTAGCTGGATAAGCATGCTTATTTGAGTAGCTCTCACACACTATTCTGACTTGCTCAGACCCACTGTCCTAGACCGGTGGCCATCCCTGAACCAGTGTCCCACAGCCAGGGGAATGCAGGCGTGCCGACTGGCTTAGGTTTGGGGAGAGCCCTGCGCGCACCACATGCACAGGAGGTGGTGGAGGGGAGGAGCCCCGAAAGAAAACGGGGATTGTGATCAGAAACGGGATTGAAGCGTCCTGTGGAGGTGAATAGAAATGACCCCTCTGCTGGTAAATGGCAAGATCAAGTTTCAGACATGCCCCCCTTTCCCCCCCAAGAACCACAGGGAGGTGGATGACTCCAAGAGACGCTGGGGCCCCTTGCCAGGCAGCGTCAAGAAAGAACACAAGGCAGAGTTAGAGAATGGTGATTCTGACGCAAGAACTTTGGGAGTTCTTGGCTTCATGGCCTCTGACTAGAGAACAGATCCATTCGTTTCCTGGCCCCTACACCACAGTAGGATTTATGGTGGTGGGACGCTGGGGTGTGTTGTGTTGGGGGTGCCTGGCTGGATCTTACTATGTGAGCATGTTGGCAGTGAAACCGAGTAGGGCTGAACTCGGTGCATCCATTCTGCAACTGGGAGGCTCCGATTCATCGCCAAGGGCAGAACCAAGCCTATTTCTTTCGGAAATACAGTTTCCTCAAAGGGAGATGGACATCTGCCTGGAAGACTGATCCCCAAAGGAATTTAACAGATGCCTTCTCTGCACTACCAGCGTGAGGGCCCTGGCTGCTAATTCCACCTTTAATTAAAGCTTCCAGCAGCACTCACTGGAGAGCTACTAGGCTAAAAGGAAAGATTATTTTTGGCTCTCATACTTCCTGTTTTAGGAGAAAATTGTGTTCCAGAAAGACCTACAAAGAGGGGAAAAACTGCTAACATAATCACATGGAAGACAGGAGAGAAATTTCACACTGAAATTTTTACTTCAAGTGAGAGAAAAAGTGTGAAAATTGTTATACGGGTGATGATAGAAACATGCTGTAATCAGGAAACAGAAATATGTTCTACTTAAAAAGACCTAATGCTAGAGGTGTCCTGTATGGTTTCAGGGCCAAGTTCATCTTCCTGCGTACAGAAAATTTTTAGGAGTGTTACTAACAGGAATGAGTCTCCAGCAAATGATTATTCAAAACTTTCCTTGTATTGGAACCCCTAAAAACTAGAGTAAGTGACCTGTAATGAATTTCAATGGACATGTCTTGTTTCTTGCCCGCCCAGCATCTGTTCTCTCTTTTGCAGCAGCCCATATATGCTGGTGGCCAACTCTGCCTGACACCAAAGATGCTGAGAGACGCAGTTTTCATGGTATTACCTAAGCACCAGGATCTGGCCGCGCCTGAAGTGGATGGGCTTTTCAGAGGTATGAGTCAATAGATTCCCTGTTTTGCTTAAGCCAACCTGCTTTGGTCTTGGGTCACTTGCAAATAAAAGAGTCCTAATGAACTGATGATGAGAGTATAGTTAACCATATCATTTATTTAGAACTCTGCTGTCTAATTGACTGCCAATGTGCAACAAAGATTACTGCAAACTGAGTAGGAGGAAACTCTGAAGAGCCAAAAGCAGTGTCTCATAATATATGCTAAAGATTTTGTGATGGGCTCCATGGCAAGTCTTTTATTTAAGATTGCATGTGAAGTAAGAATCAGGATTCTCTGAGCAGTTTTGCTATTTAGTTTTCAAACCTACAGCAGATCAGGAGCAAATCTCAAGGCAAGGAGGGAGCCACTCCAAGGCAGGGAGAGAGAAGTGAGGAGCAGCCTAACTACTGGAGTAGCCTAACATGGAAAGAGCCAGAGCAACGATAGGGTTCCCAAACTCAGCAAAGGTTTAAAAAGGTCCTGTATTACACGGATATTCTTGATAATACCCGAGTCACCAGGAAAAATTGCTGGCTGTGTCACATTTGGAATCTAATGAGCAAAATAAACTGAAGAACAAAACAGAAACAGAGGGATGGATACATGGAGCAAATTGACAGCTGTCAGAGGGGAGGGGGTGGAGGGACTGATGAAAGAAGGCGAAAGGATCAGCCAAAAAGCATATATACACGACCCACAGACAACAGTGTGGTGATGACCAGAGGGAACGGGGGGTGGGGGCTGGATGGAGGGGGTCACAGAGAAGGAAATAATGACATCTGTAATAGTGTCAACAATAAAAATAAAGAGAAAAAAGATGAGAAGCCCATCACACATTTTTAGAGAGAGTTCCTAATGTCTTCTTTTTTAAAAAGTAATTTTGGTTGTAAAAGGATACATTTCACTAACTGGCTCTTGCTAGTGTTTTTCACTAGCTCTCCACCAAGACTGACTTCCTGAGGGTAATGAGTAGCCTAGAAATGCTTTCGCATTGATTTAAAAGTAATGGTGCCTGAGAGCTTTGACAGTTTACTGCTAAGTGGGGCAGATTGTTTCCTGAGTTTTCTCCCCTTCAGTTAAGGGATGAGATGGTTTGTGTCGGTGGTGAGGGAGAGAAAGACATGCCAACATGGTAACCAAGCTGAGCAGGTCACACTCAAAGGGAGGGGACACGTGTGCCAGCTCTTTGAGCACTTGTTTTAGGTGTAATACTGGGGTTGATAAGTAGATATTCTCTGGGCTTCCTTTAAACTCAAAGGATCTATAATTGCATGCTTGGTTTAAATTTTTTAAGTAACCATTTAGTTTTAAGTAGTATCCCATTGAATAAGTCTATTTCCTCAAGTTTGGGTTTTAGAATGCATATGGTACCATGACATTCTTTTGAAAGTCATTTCAGCCATAGATAATGGTTTTGAGGACCTACCAGACTGTTTTTCAGGATGGCTACACCGTTTTGCATCCCTGCCAGCTGTGTTTAAGAACTCCAGTTTCTCTACATCTTTTCCAACACTTGTGATTGTCCCTTTGACCACAGTCATCCTAGCGCAGGTGAAGAGACAGCTTCTTGTTGTTTCCATTTTCATTTCCTTGCCAGCCAGTGCTTTTGAAGACCTTTTCATGTGCTTACTGGCCATTTGCATATCTTCTCTGGAGAAATGCCTGGTCAGGTCATTTTAATTGAGTTATTTATCTTTTTGTTATTGAAATTTTAGTTCTTTATATGTTTTGGATACAAGTCTCTTATCAAATATATGATTTGCAAACATTTTCTCCCATTCTGCGGGTTGTTTTTACACTTTCTTGATGGTATTTTTTGCAGCACTCCATGACATTTTATAGCCTCCATGACTTCAGAATTTTATTTATCCATTTATTTATTCATTCAAAAATTCACTGTGGTGATGAGCCCAGTCTTGATTGATTTACTTTCTTGACTTATGAGGTGGAGGATTTTCTGTGGCATGAACCAAACTTAATTGAAGACATACTAGGGAATATGTGTTTTCACTGATTAAATAATATAATCCTTATTTAAAGGGACCTTGTGCATTGAGGCATAAGGCCATTCCTGACAACTCCACTTGCAAGAGAATGTGGCTTTGGAAAACATGTCAAGAAATCAATATCCTTTTAAATAGTGACTTCAGTATTGCCTATATTCCAATGACAGATTAATACACTCTCAGAAAGCATTTAATTTAAAAGGTTTGTGTTCACTTTCCACTCCACACACATCACTCCTTTCATCTTAAAAAACAACAATAAAAATACTCCAAAACAACTTGCCTCATTTCCTTTGGGAAGGTCTGGATCGATCAGAACACTCTCAGTTAAACTGCACTCACTATATTCTGTTCAACTGGTAAGTACAAATAGTTAAGCGATGCTTAGTTTGCTCACTCAATGAGAGAAACAAAGTGTGTGACGACACTGAGTTAGTGGTGCCTTTTTCTTTGACTTGCAATCTTTGGCTTACAGCTGGCCTCAAATTCCTCATTTGTATCATGAATATAACAATACTTACCTTGTAAAGTTTTAAGGAAGATTCACTATGTGTACATGCTGTGATCAGTGCCGTCTTAGAGTAGGTGCTCAATTAATGTTTATTAACTTTTATCTTTTCTTGAATTTGGGCACAAAGGGGCAGACCTTGAGAATGTGCCTAAATAAATTCAATTGAAAAACAACTGTGGATCAGGCATGTCTATACCAAGAGAGAACATTGCTAATGTTTGCTCCTTGAGGATTGGGTGAGGGTGGAGATATGCAGTAAGATATGCTTCGAAATGCCAGATTCTGACTCAGACCACAGCTTGCCTGGTGCCCCATGGGTGGTCAGTGGAGATACAACAGATCAGAGGGCTGGCTCTGGCCCCTGGCTCCCTGTGTGATCTCTCCAGGAACATCTGCTTTATGGGAAGAAGCAGATCTAATGGCTTAAGAAAAGATCAGGGTCAGATGGGAAAAAATGAAGTTGCTTAAGCCCTGGGCTTAAATTCGTTTTCTTAAAAAGGCACGTGGTGTACTTAATAGCATTTTTCAGAGGAATGTAATTCCTGGACAATGGTGTGACTGTCTGGGGTGTGCTCCTGAGTCAAGATGGGTTGTGTGGCTTGAAATAAAGGCAGAGTCTTCAGATCAGGTGGAGTGAATGGGGAAGTTGTTGTTTGTGTTTTATGATTCATGACCTTGCTCAGCTCTGGGTGACTCTTTCTGATTCGAATGTCTTTTCTCATTCGCAGACCTGCAGACAGAGTGTGTTCCATGTGATTGAGCTTCACGCCTACTGTTTCTAGAAGTGTTTCAGATTACACAGCTAAAGTGCTTCAACGGGAGGTTTTCCTTTCTGGGCTTTTCTCATCTTTAATGCCCTAGGTACAACAAGCTTCTCATTTTTATACGGAAAGTTGAGGAAATATTCGTTTTTCCTCAGAGACTTCCTCTAAAAATACCATGGGATCTGAGATGTAGGTGCACTGTTATTTATAGTTTTCCCTGGTTAAGTGTTTATCATGGAAGGACAGAAGAGTTTATTGTCTTTCCTGTTGTGAATTTTATGTGTGCATGGGGTCCATAGCTAAAGCATATTGCCTTGGCGACAAGGAACAGGTCTTTTAGCTTTATTTTATTCACAACTTCCACACGACCTCAGTGCCTTACAGACTGATTGCTGGGAGGTTCAATCTGCATTGAGAAATTTTCTGTTTCCAGTGTTATATTGAGGTCTATGAATGAAGGAGGTAGTTGGACCCGCTTACTTCTATTGACCCCATCCATTTAATTACTCAGAAATATTCATTAATTTGTTTAATGAAGATTGAGGCCCCGATGAGCCAGGTGCTCTGTTGAAAGCTTTGGGGGGGGGGGGGGAGTGGTGAGCAAGGCAGACATGATCCCTACACTCACGGGACTTAAGTTATAGTTAATGTCATATAAACAATGAGGTTCATATGATGTTAAAAAAATATTTTAGATGTACAGTTGCAAGGCACCCTCAAATTTTGATTATATTTTGAGGTTATTATCCACTTTCCCCTTTGTACCTTGCTTATACCATTGGGTCTGTAAATTACTCCCCACCCAATATCCAATCTAATTTTTTTCAATGCATTTCTGACATTTAACTAAAATGTTGGATTTTCATAAAAGGGTAAGATATGCTGTAAAAACTTTTTCTATTGAATTTTATTGGGATACTACAATGGTAGGTAAGTACTATACCATCTCATTTGAAACATGGAGAATATTTCTCTACTTTTTTTTAGAGCTTCCTGTGAAAGTCAAGAATGCTATGCAAACTTGATTTCATGGGCCTGTGCACTGCCGGAGGAAAGAGGTCCAAAGGGAAACATAATCTGTAGCAGAAAAACACCATGGAGATGAAAAAAACAAGTATCGAGACACTTGAAAAGAAGGAACGGGTCCTAGCCTGCCGAACAGCTCTGATGACCGGAAAACACCAAGGGTTAGCGTAGCCGAAAATACTTACAAACATATTTTAGTTTTGAGAAATGGCTCATAGGAGATTTAGTGGCTGTGAAAAGCCCCCTTTCATTTCACATAGGAAGGGGACTTAAAATAGCCCATTTATAGCACTGGGAAATCTCATCCCCATGGGTCTCAGTTTACTTGAGCTCAACTAGCAGTTGGAGAAAACCTGCCCAGGGCAGGCACAGTGCTCCGGATGGAGACAGGAAGCCGGAGACGCAGACCCCAGCCCGGAGTGACTTTCAGTCCATTGTGGAAGCAGATGTCTGAGCAGGAAGCTTCTTGATACTGTGATAAGACCTGTGATGCAGGCAAGCCCAGGGGGCCATGGCTGGCCTGGAGGGTAGGCGTGGAGCCTGGTAGGGGGATGTGGGGAGAGGTATCATAGAAATATATCTGGAGCAGTGACACCTAGGCTGAGTCTCCAAAGACTGGATAATGAGAAGCCTTTGTCAATGAACTAGTATTTTCATTATAAACCATTTTTTGAAAAAAAAGGGTAAGGACTTCTATGAAATGATGCACATAATGTTGAAACTTTCAGAGCTGAATACTAAATGCAGTAATCACATCCCAGGTCTGCTGATAACTCCCTTGCCAAAGAGCAGAGGCAAAACCATTGAAAAATGCATGTAGTAATTTACCTGCAAGTATGTTCATATAGATTCTGCCAACTGGATTCCTGAGTAGCATGTTCTCCCCAGACGAGGGCCTGGTAATCAACAAACTAAGGTAGTTTCCTAATCAAAGAGTCCTGTTGCCAGAGCTCCTTCTTGTTGCCAAGTGACCAGAATCATCTTTGTGAGAGTAACTGCACTTTTGACTTTCTTCACTCGGAGACCTGTTTCAGGTTCACAAGCTTCCCATGGGGTTAAGTTAGGATAGCTAGGAAAATAGGTGGTGATTCCATTAACCCTTTCTCAGATGGTATTAATTATTCAAGCCTCATCAGGAATCACCAGTTTGTTTCATTCATAAACCCTGTTGCTGATAAGATGGAATTAATTGCTTTTCATCCTCAGGAAATAAAATAAATCATGTCTAAGTCAACAGTGGTGTAAACTCATGACCCCTTCCTGGTTGGGAAACTTTCCCCTTCAGAGAAATGCTTTAGCAGCACACGGTGGTTTTGGGAATGGGAAGTAGGGGTCTCTTGGCTCTCTGAAAGTGTACTGTTCTCAGAAATACTCAAAAATAATTGAATTTCTGAATAAGTCTTTCACAACATTTAAACAACTTAAGAATTTGGGGATTTTCTTCATAATGCTCTTATGATAGAAGATTCTCTATTCACACTTCTCTCCATCCTTTCACTTCTGCCAAAAAAGGGGGTGGTGGTGGAAATGACCGAGAAAGAAGAGTTTCCCATCACCATCGAGCATATTGAACTGCCTTTTATTCAGTCATCAAGTTCATGTTCATTTTGGAAACACCAGTGTTGGGGCAATGGTATGGCTTGGAAGGGCTTCAGCCCCATTGGAATCTTCATCAGACCCACTCCAAATAAGTATACATTATAAATAAAAACCGAGTGCTTGCTATGCACACAAAGCTTCGAAAGGAGCATCCCTACTACCGTGGTGCCCACCCTCTGTGTGCCAGTCAGCACTTTAGAAATTCTAGCACACATTTGCAGAGAGCAGCTGTGCCCTATGTCTTTGGAGCCTAGGGCAGGTGCAGTGGCTTGAATAAGAGACAACTGTTTTCAATCAGCCTGGCATGATGCTTTAATTTCGTACTTTGCCAGGGTTCCCTTTAGAGTAGTCTAAATCCTATTAAGCTGTCATGGGGTGTATTTCTGGGTTTCTTTTCTCAGTTTTTCTTATTTTGAGAGAGTTGGCACAGGACCCAAGTCAAGACATATGAGTCCAATCCGTAATCCTGCTGTTCTTACTCAACTCATTAGGGTCTGCTGAAGCCAGCTCGAGCTTCCTGTCCCTGCAGGATGACAATGTTGAGCAGCGTGTAGATATGACTTGGACATGCTGAGGGGAAATCCCATTCACATATTTTAGACGGCTTCCTATAACCACTGGCAGGCAGAATTAGAGGTCAATGCCCTTGTCCTTTCAGCCCATGTGGCTTTGCTGCACACTCAAACATAACTTAGACTCACGTCTTCACTGTCTCTATCTGAAAAGCTGTTCGCTTTTGTTCTCACCGGGTGTTATGAATCAGATGCTTGTGTGCGTCTTTCCCCCTCCTCCAAATTCATATGGTGAAGCCCTAGCCTCTAAAGTGATGATGTTCGGAGGTGGGGCCTTTGGGAGGTAAGCAGGTTCATGAGGTGGAGACCTAATGATTGGATTTGTGTCCTCATAAGAATAAGACCAGAACTGTCTCTCCCCCGTGTGAAGGTTCAGTAAGCGCAGTAAGAAGGCTGCTGTCGGCAAGCCAGGAAGAGGGGCCTCACCAAGAAATGAATTTGCCGGGAACTTGATTGCATGCTTCTCAGCCTCCAGAACTGTGAGAAAATAAATTTAGGTTATTTAAGCCACCCAGTCTCTGGCATTTTGTTACAGCAGCCCGAGCAAACCGAGACAAGCCGCATTGCTATTAGCACCTTCATTGTAGGACCCCGTTGGAAGACCCAATTCGTGGTATAGTACAAAACGAAAGACCTGAACTTCTCAGTCAAGGAGCTTACAATATTTATTCATAATATACATAAAGTTTTAATAAGAGTAAAATTCATTTCCTGTGCTTATATAAAAAGGTATTTTTAGAGTTGTAGAAGGTCGATTTACTTACTATCTACTGTGTTACTGAATTAAATACAATGATATCAAAATATTTCAGGGGACTTCTCATTCGCCTTCCTTAAAGAAAGAAACATCTACATGGGAATAAAAGCGTATTTATTCCATCCAATTTTTACTATTTTAAAGTTTTAAATCTGTCTTCGCGAGTTGAAATTGCCAAATAAATTGTTTCAGAATAGGCTGAAAAATCACCCTCGGTTGCCTTTGTATTTTATATACATTCGCTGAAAAACTACTGGGACAAATTATCGTAGTAGAATCTTGTTTTCGTTTCATCAGTATTGTAGCAAGATGATACTGTTGTCCTCAGTCAATTGGGGAGTAGAGGACACACTGGACATGTAATTTAAGATTTTTCTTACAAACCATTAAACTCCGGTTCGAGCTGTCACAGGAAGGCCAGGCTGGAAATATTACACAGTAGCTCAGTCCCTCCACATGGAAAAGTACACGAAGTCTCAATACGTGCGACTGCAATAGCTCCTTGGCTCCCGTTCAGAAAGCAGGCTTGCCAGCCTCCCGGTGCCTCTTCTCAAATATAAAAATGGACCCTCTCCATGTTCACACACTTCCTTCGGCTCAGTTGTGTTGACAGTTCTGCCAGTGATGACTTGTCCTCATGAGAGTTGTGAGAGGTGACACTTTGAGACTTACTTTGTAAGTGATCTTTTTTCAGCTTAATTATGCCAGTAGGTCTTTTCTGTAAATTAACTGCTAAGTTAAAACCTGGGCACAGCTGAGTTTCCATAGTCATTCAGTAATCCATTTGAATTACTGGATTGTTAAAACCTGGGCACAGCTGAGTTTCCATAGTCATTCAGTAATCCATTTGAATCATGTGTCAACTTGATTCGTCCAGCCGAATATTTATCAAATGACTACCTGGTGCCCAGCACTGTGTTAAGCCCAGGAGAGGACAGTACAGCAGACAGTTCTGACAAAGATCTTGGGAAAATCAATCCTCTTATTATTTGGGTGGCCTGACCATGTGACTTGGTGCCTGCCTACGGGAAAATGACACATTCCCAGATGTTACCATGTGATTTGTTTTGACCCATAAAACGGGCAAAAGTGACACACATCATTTTTATCTGGAAGCTTTAAGTACAGAGTCTTGGTCAGCCATCTCTTCCTCTATATTCCCTCTTTTGTGGGCCCAACAATGTCCCCAACATGGACTGCTCTTGCCATTTAGGTCCAGGAGTGGGGGCAGGGAGGAACAGATGGGAGCTGACAGCTGATGGCCAAGGGATCATTCGTGAGCTTTTTGGACTCATTTCACCTTGCCCAGCCCAACCTGCACAGTGTGTTACTGTCGCAGGTGCACACTATGGCTACAGCACTACCTCTGGCTCTGCGACTGACGTCTGAAAGGTCACTCCTGGTACGCTCCCACCCTGTCCAGGCCCATCAGAGCCTGCGTCATCCATTCAGACAGGTTCTTTGCCTTTTGAAACTTTCCCAAGTGAGCCCTGAGTGCTGCAGCTCCCAGTACTCACGGGTTGCTCTGCTCTGCTCTGAGGGAGGAGCGGGAACCTGCGGTGAAGGGGGTGCGGAGAGGGCCGGGGAGGCGGAGCGCGGCTGGGAAGAGCTAAAGGAGTTGCTTCACGGGCTGCATCTGCAGGGACTTCTGCTCGAGTCTTGCCCCAGATGTCACAGCCCACAGCTGCTTCCAATCACTAGATGCACGCATTTCCTGTCCAAGCCAAATAATGAAAACGAAGAGGCACACACCACCAGAAGCCTCATCTCCCTTCCCCTCCCCTCCGCGTCTCCAGAGTTAGATTTCTGGATTTAAAACGAACACATTTGGAAAGATGTAGATTTTCAGTTTGCAAAAAACAGGATGCTTTTTAGAAATTATTTTATTTTCTGAAAAAAAGAGCTCCTCCTGGACTCCGAAGTGACTCCTGAATTGGTGGCGAATTGTTCCATCGACAGTGGGTGCTGGCCTCAGGATGCAGTGCTGCCTGGGCTGTGCTCTGGCCTGGTCTCCAGGGGGAGGGAGGGGCTGAGGAGCCCTGGAGGGAAGTGGAAAGCCTGAGGCCAAGGCCCTCTGGTTTTTAACCTCTATCATCCTTTAGCCCACGGGTTTGGTGCAAACAGGATTAATTCAGTCACTCTACAAATATTTACTAAGCACCTACTGTGTGTCATGCTCTTTCTAGATGCTGGATATAGTGGATTATTTATTTATTTATTTCTCTCTGGCTTCTCAATGAACACACAAAACACACTGCCACTTTTTTTTTTTAAATGCTCTCATCAGAAATATATTGAGGTTCCTTAAGAATCCAATTCATCTTTAAGATGATCACCAACCTGCTTTGGATGGTTGAGTTTCCAAGGAAATGGATTCTGATACTGAACTTGGTACACACACAGTTTATCGGGGAGAGTGTCTACAGCAATGCCTGTGAGAAAGTGAGGGATGTGGGATTGGGCAGAGGGAGAAGTTGGGCTGTGATACAGCAGCTACGGGGGCTCAGCCACTCCACTGGAGCTGAGGAGCTGAGGAGCTGAGGAGCTGAGGAGCTGAGGAGCTGAGGAGCTGAGATGGCTCTTTGATATTCCGCTTTGGGGTAAGAGGGTTTCTCTTCTCCTCCTTCCCAACATCTACCAGTGGGTGGAGGTGGGTGGCTCCTGGTAGGGGAATGGAACCTCAGAAGAGGCTCCCTTTGCTGGAGGGCAATTCCAAAGTTCCCCTTGGGTCAGCAGCCATCACTTCCAGGAGCTGGCAGGCGAGTGCCTCCATCCCTAGGGCACCCTGGGCAGCCCCGCGCAGCAACTACTACAGATGGGATCAAGGCAGGATCATTCCTTACCACCGTTTTCCATAAAGGATCTGCCTGAGTCAAGCTTGTGAGCTGGTAGAACTTGCTTGTCTTCAACCCTCACATTCTCACTTTATATCTTTCCCTGGTGTTCTCATTTTACTCACTGAGAAGCCAGTGATCAGGTGAAAAATTCTTTTCAAAACGTATTGGTTTTTGAATTTGCTTGGAGGAGGAGACTATCATCCTGGGAGAATGTGCCTGTACTAATGCTTCAAAGAAACAATGTTTATGTCTAGACTGCACTTTAGCGGTTATAAAATCCACATGCATGTTGGTTATCCTTCCCAGAAATGCTGTGTTAACCAGGTGGGTGTGCCACACACACAGCACTGAGGCAGGAAGAAGTGAAAGGTCATGTCCAAGGTGCCCCAAGTGCTGCACGCAGGACTTGAGCCCAACCCAAGCACGTTCCACTACTGCAGGTAGCCGCTAAATTCCAGGCAGTCAGCAGGTGGGCAGGGGAGAGGCTGCAGGGCCAGGAGGCCTTTCTGCCCAACCTTGACCTTGTTTTTAGGTTGCAGGGTTACTTAGGTACAAGGCCACTTTCTAAGCTATGTGGGTTTGCTTTCTTCTTTCTTATTCTCTGGAAATAAATGTCCATATTTGACTTTTAATATTTTTAGATTTAAAGGCGTTTATTTTTTACTTAAAAATTTGTCACATGCTATTCATTCTCTGGGTGTATAGACATGCTGTAGATCCAAAGGCAATAGTATTGACTTATATAGTCTTCCAATACTTTTCTAATTTCTACAGCCCATCTTGGATGGGTTCAGTGGATGGAAGCCACCAAGACCATTCCTCTTTAAGATAAGAAACTCTCAGATATGTGTCTCTGAATGTCTTTGGAATTAAGTGATCCATGTGGTAATGAATTTTCTTTGTAGATATTCAACTAGCATCACAGTATCTCCACATCAGGGACTCAGCACCAAGAATTTATTTTGAGGAAAACTAGGTAGATCTGATGGCTTTTAAACTAAGATTCTTTTTCAACTTTGAGATTCTGCATTTCTTTCTTTTTTTAAATTTAAATTTAAATTTTTTATTTTATTTTTAAGTTTCTTTTTCTTTATTGTTGAAAATGTTACAGATGTCCCCTTTTTATCCCCACTGAACTTATCCCCTCCACCCTGCATCCATCCCACCCCCAGGCTTTCCCCAAACCAATGTCTGTGTCCATGGGTTATGCTTATAAACATATAAGTTCTTTAATTAATCTCTCCCCACCCACAATCCCCTCCTCACCTTCCTTCTGAGATTCCTCAATCTGTTCCATGCTTCTATGTCTCTGGATCTATTTTGCTCATCAGTTTATTTTGTTTCTATTTTTGAGAATGTCCCATGTGCACTTGAGCAGAATGTATATTCTGCAGCTTTGGAGTAGAATGTTCTGTAAATGTCAATTAAATCCATCTGATCTAGTGTGTCATTAAGGTCACTGTTTCCTTGTTGATTTTTTGTCTGGAAGACCTATCCAGTGAAGTGAGTGGGGTGTTAAAGTCCCCGAGTATGACTGTATTGCTGTCAGTCTCTCCCTTAAAGTCCTCTAGAAGTTTTTTAAATGAATTTAGGTGCTCCTATGTTGGGTGCATATATGTTTATCAGGGTTATATCCTCTGGTTGGATTGATCCCTTTAGTATTATGTAATGACCTTTCTTGTCTCTTGTTATGGTTTTCATTTTGAAGTCTATTTTGTCTGATATGAGTATTGCTACTCCAGATTTTTTTTTTCATTTCCATTTCCATGGAAATTTTTTTCCATCCCTTCACTCATCCTGTGGGAGTCTTTTGTTCTGAGGTGGGTCTTTTGTAGACAGCATAAATTTGGGTTATGTTTTTTATCCACCCTATATTTCTTTATTGGGGCATTTAATCCATTTACATTTAAGGTTATTATTGAAAGATACTTATCTACTGCCATTTTGTTTATTTATGCCTATGTTTCTCATTCTCTTTATTTCTACTTCTAATTATAGCAGTCCCTTTAACATTTCCTGTAATGCTCTTTTTGTAGTGATAAAGTCTTTAGCCTTTTTTTTTTTTTTTTGGTCTGGGAAGCTCTTTATTTCACCATCTATCTTGACTGATAATCTTGCTGGATGGGGTAGTCTTGGTTTCAGATCCTTATTTTGCATTACCTTGAATACTTCATGCCATTCCCTTCTGGCCTGTGGAGTTTCTGATGAGAAGTCAGCTGACAGCTTTATGGGAGCTCCTTTGTAGGTAACACATTGCTTTTCTCTAGTTGCTTTTAAGATTCCCTCTTTGTTTTGAATTCTGGGCATTTTAATTATGATGTATCTGGACGTGGGCCTCTTTGGTTTCTTCTTGCTTAGGACTCTCTGTGCCTCCTGAACTTGTGTGACTTTTTCCTTGACCAGGTTAGGGATGTTTTCTGCCATTATTTCATTAAACAGGTTCTCTAACCCCTGCTTACTTTAGACCTCCTCTGGCGAATACTGTTACGTTTTATGCTGTCCCTCAGCTCCCTTAGACTGTCCTCCTGTTTTTTAATTGTTTTTGTTTTTGGGTCTCTGATTGAGTGATTTTTTTCTATCCTGTCTTCTAATTCACTGATCCAATACTCAGCTTCCTCTACTCTGCTGTTTATTCCTTCCAACGTATTCTTTATTTCTGCTATGTCATTCCTCACTTATGACTGGTCATTTTTCATAGTTTCCATATATTTTTTCATGCTGTTGAGCATCCTTACAATCAGTATTCTGAACTCTGTATCTAAGAGATTACTTATCTCCTTTTCATTTAGCTCTTTTTCTGGAGACTTCTCTTGTTCTTTCATTTGGGGCTTGTTTTTTGGTCTCCCCATTTGGGCTACTTTTTTTGGGTTTGCTTTTAAGTGCTAGGACTCTCAGTCTTTTTGGAGGGTCTCTGGTACAGGCCAATGTCAGATGCAGTTTGTGACTGGCCCTGAGTACCCTGTTTGGAGCTATCAAACACCCTAGGCTTGAGGTCTCCACTGCTGGGGCTGGATGCGTTTGGACATTACCAAGAGGCACACTAAAGTCTGCTTTTCTAAGGCCCGGGTCCCGAAGCAGATCAGGCAGACTCAAAGCACCCTGAGGCCCGCCTTTGCTTGCAGACTGATTAATCTGATTCTCTTAATGAGCCTCAGGCTGTAGAAGCTCCACAGGGTGGGGTGGTTGGTTATTATCAGTCTTTTAACAAGCCTCAGGCTGTAGAAACTCCTATGGGCAGGGCGAGAGGCTTTCCAGCAGGGTGGGGCAATTGCTTCCCCCCTCAGGCAAAAGCTGAAAATTCACTGCCTGAGAAAGACGTCCACCACAGTCTGGGGGAATGACTTGGCACAAGAATCCAGATAGGCATCCCCTGATCTCACTCTCCAGAGCCCCCCACCCTAGACTCTCCCCACACAGCTCCAGTCCACTCTGCCCACCCTCTGCTGGAGCCCGAGGTGAGTGGCTGCGCATGAAACTTTGTGCATTGACTCTTTACAAGGGGTTTGCAGTTCCAGCCGCCTCTCCCTGGCAGACAAAAACCAGGCTGATTTTCCCAGGCAGATGCTATGTGGGCACCTTTCTCAGTTCTGATGCTCTGGGCTGGGGAGCCCAGCCCGGGGTTTAGGCCCCAGAGTCCTCAGTGGGACCCCCACAGCTGAGATCTCCCTCAGGATCCTCAGCTGCTGCCTGTGGGAGCCCGGCCAGCCCTCTCGTGTTTCCACAGTTCCTCCCAGTCTCTGTGCGGTCCCCCCTTTTCCTCCTTGGCTATGAGGGTGCTCTCCAGCTCGTCTTCAGTTGGTTTTCAGGATGGTTTTTCCATGTTTTAGTTGTAATTCCAGATTGGTCCCGGGAGAGTGTCAGTGTAGCTTCCACTCAGTTCTCCGCCATCTTGGATCTCCCCATATTTGATTTTTACTAACAATATGAATTTTGGGTCATTGGAAATATAGTTTCATTGATGGAATGATTAGGTTGATCCATTTAACAAAAATGTATTGATTAAAGATTATGTGCCAGGAGAATCCCTAAAACTGAATACAAACGTGCTCTGTTTTACCTCTTCCACTTGACGTTTTTAAGTCAGTTGTCTGTTTCACAAAATCATAGAAGAAAACCAATAACATCAAACATTCTTATAATCAGAAATTACTTGACAACACATCTCACTGGTTTCAGTTTCCTCCTCTGAAGGATTTGGATGAGGGGATAAGATTGGGTAGATAGAGGTGGGCACACCTGAACATCTTAAATTCACTTTGCAATGAAATAAAATCTCTTAAAACCTAAAGGCAGCTGAAAATTTCCAAACGAGTATATGTCATTTGGAATTTTAGATGAATTTCAGCAGAAGCTGATATGTGCATTGAGATCACAAAGGGACATCCATCTACAGGACACAGAATCACCGGTTATTGGTTTAGATATTTTTCCTAATGTATGATGGGATTGGCCACTTACATTCTGACATTCTATCCAATCAAAATGAAAACAGAATCTAAATGAAAATATTAACAGTACCACTTCTATGTCTCAATATCTTTAGCAAATCTTGTCATATTGAACTAATCCTGGGAACAGAAACTTCTAGTAAGTGCTTCTTTTGGGAGCTTTGCAGGTAAAAAGTGTTTCAAAAAGGTCAAATCATCTCTATAGCATCCATGAAGCCAAGACATGAGGTCTATATAGATACAAGGAGATATTTTCATTCACTCAAATTCATGGTTGCTCACCAAGAGAAAAGTGGGGTTGGAACAAACTTCTGGAAGATCTTCATGCTATGAGGAGGGGCAAGGGGGAACAAGAGCTCTTAGGCGACAGGAACTATACAGCAGGAACTGGAAGATGAGTGACAGCGCCTCATGCTGATGAGAGAGCTTCATGGGGAATGAGACAAGCAGCTGCTACGTGGTGAAAAGTTTTTGGGAAGAGGAGAGATGTTTAGAGAGGATTTTTATAAGGTTTAAATGTGTTGTGTCCCCCCCCCTAAAATCTACAGCAAAGTGCAGTGTTACTTTTTAAAGTCTTTTGATGACAGAATGGAAGTGAACTAATGGCTGTCTCTCCAGCCAGAGGCACACGTAGAGAACATCTGGGATTGGTGGCATTATGTGCTCATTGGAGAAGGGATATCTACACACCAGTGGGTTTACATGGTCACCTCAGCGCTGGGGAGATGGGTTTTGAAACGCAAGAACAAGCCAAAGATTGAGGAGTCAGAGCCACCAATCCAATCCTCCCAGTCTATTGGTGAGAAAACTGAGTGGCAGAAAAGTTAGCTTCCCCAATAGCTGACTGACAGGTGCAGAGCTGGAACAGAACTCAGAATCCTGAAATCCTGACTGTTACTCCTCTAGTGTTTTTCTCACATTCACTAAACACACACTTTTCTTTGAGAAAGAGAATTAATTTAGCTTAGGAAAAACTGATGAAGGAATTTCTTCTCTATGCAACCATGAGAAAGGTGATTTATAGATAATATGTATATAGAATTTCCTGATGCATTATGAAGGTATTTGCTCTACAAGGGAATCTTGAAAATTCAAATTACAAAGAATGCTTTGCACGGAAAATCCGCAGATTGTTAAGGCCTGAAATTCCTCTCTAGTCTTCTTTTGCATCATCTCAAGATGCTTGGCCTTGATGTTCTGAGACGCCACTGCACGTTTATATTGCTGCGTAATGGCATCTGGATCCTTTGATATTTAAACTTGACCCAGTACAGTTAGATTTTATTCCTGGGGATTTAGATACTGACCTAGATAAGCATCTTGACCATGTAAATGACTTTTTGGCCCCAAATTTAACCAGAACTAAGTTAGTTCTTTCTAATTGAATGTGTTTATATAGTGGAACAGCTGGCCTGAAATTAGTGACAGGACTTCCATGTCCCATTCCTCTAGTCTTCCAGGGGTCTACAATATGACCTTACCCACCTGCACAGCCTCACAACAGTGAACTAAGCTAATATTTAAAGAATTTATTAGGAAACTTTCTTGGGGGAAATATGTTTTCTGACAGATAGGAGTAATTTATGTGTCTTCAAATTTATTTTGTAGATGAGCCCACAGAGAGAGGTGGTGTTGATAAATGAGATAGACAATACCATCTCGCTTCTTTATTCATTAGATTCACAGTTTTTCATTATGTCACTCTGGGAATGTGATGAGCTCTTCTGAATGGTAGAGCTCAAGACATTTTACCATCAAAAGAATACTGGCAGGAAACCCCACTTTTCAGATCCTCTGTCTCCCACTCTTTCATTGGTACAGAAATGGTAAAATCTTCCCAAGTCACCCAGCCAGATCTCAGAGTCTTAGGATGGAAAAATCTACAAATTATCTTAGCAGGTTTTTCCAGATGAAGTAGACTGTAGTACCTTTAATCACAGGCGTGTCTTTTTAAGATGGAATCTGAATCATTCCTATAGAAAATGTCTCCTTTCCATGAAGCTCCCGGAGTAGTCAGAGATCCTGAGAACTTGCTGGAATCCAGGATTGCTCTCCATTGTGGGCCATGTTATGAATACGTGTCCAAGTCTCAGAGTTATTTACTCAAAACGCTAGTGAAATATAGTCTACTAACTAATAAAAGATGGGATTTTAATCACAGGCCGAGGAAAGTTTATCAGCTTAACCTATAGACGCGTTCATGGTTGAAGACCTGGTGGTTACCCTTGAACAAGTTACCAAGACCACAGGTATTAAACAGTTGCTGAGATGTGGACCCGTATTCCCATCGCATGCCTCTCCACCCTAATTCCAAGCCGAAATCTCAGATGATGACTTAGTGTTTAACCCAGCACCTTTATGAAAGCAAAGGTACTTTTGAAGGGCCCAGATACCCTAAGAATTATTTAGAAAATAGCCATGTGGAAGAAGAAATCATAAGAGATGAACATTTTCCTGCTCAGTGGAACACTTCTTTGTGGCCTCCTCACTTCCACTTCATCTCTTTTATGTCTGCACCACAATACTCATTAAGAACTGTCCTTCCTGCATTCCTAGCCCTCAGTTGGGTGGGGTTGTTACCACCCTTAGCCAACAACTGAGTGGCTAAAGCAAAGGGCTCTTCCCTGACCACCATGGACACCTCAAGGACAGACCCATGTACGTGTAAATCTTTGTCTGGGCTCTGCTGTAGCAGAATGTGGAAATGGTTGATCACCAAGTTTTCCTGATAATCATTACGATGCATTTGCATAGGGTTTAAATTTCATTTCTAATTGTGAGTTATTTCAGATACTTAGCTAGCCATAAAGTGATTTTCAATCACTTCATATTTAATTAACATTTGGTTTCTAATTTATTCCAGTAGAGAGCTTATATTCAGACAATTAATTACTTGCATAAAGGACTCTAGACTAGTGTGTGAAATATCAAAGTTTAGAGGTTTTCTAGTTAAAAAAAAAAGATTATAATTACCTCATCAACTTTGCAGCAAATCTGAGCAGAGAGACCAGCTGGTTGTCAGAAGTTCCAGCAGCAGAATCTCTCAAACTTCTCATTTCCCAAAACTCATAAATGAAAATCTTACATGAAGAACAAAAGCATTAAAACATAGGCCAAAACATTAAAAGAACAGAATATATGAGACGGATCTTTCATCAATTAAAGCTACAATCGCAATTTTCAGGGAAATGAATTCCAGTCTTTAAAACAAGAACACCGTGGCCTTGCTCACATTTATAATAGAAATTAATGCTCAGAAAGGAGGGCTACAAAGCAACCTTTGCAAATTAATTATTATAAAAAACTGCACAGTGTTCTCAACTTTGCCCTCAGCTTCTTCAAGGATGGTTTCTGAATTCTCTCACCTTGATAAAGATATTTTTCCATCTTTATTTTTTTTTTAGTGTAATAATAATATTATAATTACAAAGTAACTATAGAACCCTGTACACTCTTATAGATGTCTAGAACTGTGTATCGTCTTAAATATAGCCTTAGCTACTTGCTGCTCTATTATCTCACTTGTTTTGTTTTGTATACTTTAGATAGAAAATATTTATTGTGGAATAATTTCTTCTATCTTTTATAACTGATTAAATGCACCACCTGAAGCCATCCCTCTAAAGACTAAGTATCTGTCCTAGCTGGTTTGGCTCAGTGGTTAGAGCATCAGCCCACTGACTGCAGGGTCCCAGGTTCAATTGTGACCAAGGGCACTTACCGTAGTTGCAGGCTCGATCCCCAGCCCTGGTCCAGGCGAGTGCAGGAGGCAGCCAATGGATGTGCCTCTCTCACATCGATGTCTCTCTCTCTCTCCCTTTCACTCTCTGAAAAGCAATGGAAAAAAATATCCCCGGGTGAGCATTAAAATAAATAAATAAATAAATAAATAAATAAATAAATAAATAAATAAAGATTGAGCATCTGACCCTCGATCAAAGCCCAGAAATACAAGAAAACATGCAATGAATCTGATAAAAAATGGCTTCACATGCTAATTTATTTCTCTGTCATAGCTGTCTGTAGTGAAACTAACCAGAAAAAATTCAAATATTTTCTTCTTATAAAGAATTTCTTTTTTTCTTTTTACCTTAAGTTCCAAGGTTAAAAAAAGGACTTCAGTATCTTTACCATGAGAATCTCAATTCATTGTACAAATGATGAATTGTCACGTACTAAGGATTTCCTGTAGAAGAAAACATCATATAAAAGATGATCTTTAGTGTTAGAGATAGTGTAATAGTGGAAGGAAATAATTGACCACCCTTGACCTTGGGAGGCTCTTAAACTCTCTGAGTATCAGTTTCATCATCTGTTAAAATGGGGATTTCCATAAAAAGGGACCTGTGAGGACTGGTCCATGAAACAGAGTCGGTACTTAGTACGTTAGTTTCCATCTCCTTCTTTAAGCTTCTCAAGCCTTTTGCTCTCATTTAACCCGTCGCTGCTGTATCTGGGAAGTTTTCAGAAGAAGAAATCGGCAGCCCACAGAACTTAACCCCCACAGCATTACTTCTGTTAATACACAGGGTACAATGAAAACCGCGGTGACATATTCCTCACCTGCTAAGAGTGGCCAAGTGACTTGCCCAGACCACTAGGACTTGGGGGGATGTGGAGCAGCAGGAACCCCCTGCGATGGGAGTGAAAGTTGACACAATGACTTGGGGGAGTATTTCTTCTTCTGTCTTACTTTCCCTAAGGTCAAGATGTTCAACTTCAGGCAAAATAGTTTAAAAAAAATAAAAGTAGGTAAATGTAAATACTTTTGAGAATAAACTGCTACAGGCAGAAGTAGAGTTTTGAACAGGCAGACAATGTAGGCTTTCCTTATATAGCAAATATTAATTCTGTAAAATGTCATTTTTTTTTTTTTTTACAGTTACAACAGGGTTTTACATTGGGAATAGGTGTCTCCACATTGAACTACTTCCCACGGTGTAAGACACAAGCTCGGGGTTTATCCATAGACCCTGCCCTCAAGCTCCTCCTCCCAGGCTTCATGGAGGACCACGGCAGAAAGTGCCGCCTGTCTTTCATGCACCATGGCATCGAGACCTGCTCAGTTATTTCTGTTCATGGTTCAGGGTCCGGGAGTATCCTCGAAGGACTTCCCTCGGCTGGGTGGTTTCTGTAGCAGCCTTGGTGGTGACGCGGTGGTTCTGGGTGTTGAGAAGGTTCTGCAGGAGCGGGAAGCAGGCTGTCTGGGGAAGTCACGACTTGGAGCAGCTCCCTGCACCTTCGCTGGAGGCAGGACGCTGGTGCCAACGTGTGGGTTGAGTGTGCCCTCACTTGACAGGCACTGAGGAGTGGCCACGCATTCCTACGGAAGACCCTCTTTCACAGAAATTCTTCTAAATTAGTTATGTCTTGGCGTTATCTTCTAATAGCCAAAAAAAGCCACATGAAGAATATGTTGACTTTATTAGTTATGCAGTAACTAATGTCTTACAGAGAAATACAAATAACATCACAATTTTATAACGTCAGGTTCTCAAACATGAAAACATCTGATGTTCAAGAGCAGAAACTAATGGGCTGCTGGTGAGAACATAAATTGGTAAAATTGCTTTTGGAAACAATTCTGCATTGTTTTGTAAAAATTAAAATTTTACATGGTATTTTCACCCAGAATTTCAACTTTCAGGTGTGTAACCAAGAAACTCTTGTGCACATGCACTTCTTGATGCATATATAATACTTTTCATAGCAGAATTATTCCAAACACCTAAAAACTGAAAACATGCCAAGTGTTCCTCAACACTAGAATATATAGATAACATCTATATATTCTAGAGAGCAGATTCCTCTTCAGCAATAAAAATGAATGAACCATGACCACATACACCAATATAGTTATGTTTAAAGGCATGATTGAAAAGCAAAGGAGAAATGCAGTTTATATTAAGTTAAAAAATAGGAAAACTTTTTCAGTGTATTGTTTTAGGAGAATGGTAAATTATAGTGGAAAGCATGATATAATAAACACAAAACTCAAAACAGATTGGGAAGTGAAGAGGGGTGAGAAGAAGCACAAGTTGTTTACTGTATACCTTTTTCCTTAAAATTTTGTGGTATGTGCATTATACAGGGTGGGCAACAGTTGACTTACAGATGTGGGAGAGATTCTCACTATTTCTATCACAGAATTGCATTGTATAACCTGAAAAAATCCTTCTGGCCCTCCAACCAGTCAGTCTCTTTATACAGTCACTTTAAGCCCCAGCTTTATTGGGATATAATCAATATATAGCATTGTGTTTTTATACATTTATATATTGTAAAAGAATGACCATCACCATGACATCACATAATTATCATTTCATTTTATTATTTTATTTTATTTTTATATCTTTATTGATTTCAGAGAGAGGAAAGGAGAGGGAGAGAGAGAGACAGAAACATCAGTATTGAGAGAGTCATTGATCAAGCCTGCAACCAGGCATGTGCCCTGACCGGGAATCGAACCCCGATCTCCTGGATCCTAGGTCGACGCTCAACTGGAATCGAACCCTGATCACCTGGATCCTAGGTCGCTGCTCAACTGCTGAGCCACGCCCTGCCGGGCCCATTTCATTTTAGTGGTAAGAACATTTAAGGTCTACTCTCTTAGCAGCATTCAAGTATATGATACACTAGTATTATTACCTGTAATTACCATGCTGTATACTAGACCCCCCCTAGAACTTGTTAATCTTATAACTGGGGGTTTTTATCCTTTGACCAATATCTCCACATTTCCCACACATCAGCTCCTGAAAACCATCACTTCTATTCTCTGAGTTTAGCTTTTTTAGATTCCACATATAAGTGGTATCATACAGCACTTGTTTTTCTCTGACATTTCACTCAGCATATATAGTCATTTTTAAGAACAACTTCCAGTAGCCAAAAGTTATTAAATAGAAATTAAATGTTTACCTGGAGCTCTTTAAAAAATTAAAGAGAATCCAGATTATAACTAAGAGGAAAAATGCTCCTTGCTTACCTCCTCTATTGTCTCATAAACTTTGACATATAACTGGCCAACTGGGCCCCTAAGTACAAAGTGCCCCTAGCAGATCCGACCCTGCATTGGTATTTCCTTTCTCTCCCCATTTCTCCTCTCTATGTTGAAAAATAGACCAGCTACGTAGAATATGTTTTCAATATCTTTTTCTTTTTCTACTTGCTGGTGTAGTTTGTATAAGACTGAGATTTTCTCTTTGTTGTTGAAACCTCCTAGACCTAGTGTCTTCTAGGAGTTGGTTTCTACCAAATTTATTTGATTGCTTCTGGTTTCTGACTATCCAATTTTTTTTGTTTCTGGTTTCTTTGGGTTTACCTGTTTCTAGGTCTCCGGATCTATTTTTCTATTTCTTCTTAAGTCAATTCCAATAATTAATGTTTTAAATTATTTTTATTTCATTTAAGATTTGTAAAGCACTATAGTTTTTCATAGTAACCCCATTATTTAAAAATTGTCTGCTGTATCTGAGTTTTGACCTATTTTTCAGTCTAATATTGTGTCTCTTTTCCCTTGATCAGTTTTACCAGAGGTTTTCTTAAGTTATAACTTTAAAAAAATGCTCCTAGTTTTAGATGATAAATACTATTTTTTATTTACTTTCTATTTCATTTATTTTTGCTACTGTGTTCATTTCTTTTCTTCTACTTCATTTTTCTGTTCTTTTTTTAGTTTCTTGATTCAAATGTTTAGGTCAGTGATCTTTAAAACTTAAAATATCTATATAGAAAAAAAGTCTCTGAGTTCTGTTTTTAAGTTTAGAAATGGTTAGAGGCATTTTTCTTTAATTCAAGCATGTTATAAACAGTTGTGGCAAGGAGACAGGAAAATATCAACCAGTATTACAGATATTAGAAGTTGTACTACATTTTTATAGTGGATTAGAAATAAAAACAGGCTCTGCAGTAAAACAATTTGAAAAAAAATTTTAATCTTTTATATATAATGTCAGTGGAGAGAGAACTTTGAAGCAAGAGAGGCAGGGAAACCTAACAGAGGAATCTATTCCGTAGTATAAACACTGGGGTCTAATCAGATTGAATACTACTTGGGAACTCAGTTGCGTAGCTAGCTATGAAGCTGTTTGTTTAAGCCACCAGGTCGTGAATTCAGCTTCTCTTTCATAACAGTGTAGGACATGCTACAGCACAGCATCTGAATAAATAAAGGACTTTGGCTGTTTTTATGTCATTTAAAAATCTTCCTATACACAAGATTGTCTTCATGAAACTCCATGACCAGGTTTCTGGATTTTGCTCATGATATGGAAAGGGAATTTAGAAAATCTACATTTCAGAAATATTGCTCGCCAATGAATTTAAGAAGTCATACTTGCCACCCGTCTCTGCCAAACGACCCCTTGGTGGCAGGACGTACCTGCTCTCACCCCGAGACAGCCAAGGCCAGTGATTCAGTGGCTGTGGCAGCCCTGGGAGACGAGCAGGCGAGGCTGGCGAGGAAAGGGGTGCGGCCGGCACTGAGGAAAGGGGTGCGGCCGGCATGGTAAGAGCCTGGGCACACCGGCCACACTCATGCCTCTGACGGGCCGCAGCACAGGCACGGAGGGTGGGTCTGGCAGCGTTAGGGACAAAGGAAAGCCGATTTCTTGACATGAATGCCCTTGGTGACAAACCTGGAGAACAGAACAGTCTAAACAGGGGATAACAAAAATGGTCAGCGTCCTATTACAAGAGAGAATACTTACTTGTGAGCACCCCTGGGGATCTGTGGAAAGCTGAGAGGAAGCAGGCAGCCCTTTTCTGTGCCAGGCTCCTGTGGCATGGGGGGAGCTAGACACCATATTTTGAGGGCCAGCATGCCTGCAATAGGAGGGGAAGAAATAATAATAATGATAATGATAATGTCCAGCTACTGAGCATAAAACTTACATTCCTTAAGCAATTTAATTTCATTTGACTCTCTCAGTAGATAAACAAACGAAGTAGGGAAAATTCTTAACCTTGCTCTTGCAGATCACGTACCTTATAAAGTCTACTTAGCTCGCTCAGGGTCACAGAGTAAAACGCAGTATCGTTATTTGAACTTGATTTCTGCTTTGGAAGATGAGAGCTGGCTCTGCCTCGGTAGGCAGTGCTGAGTATTGGGGCCAGGAAGGATGCAGGAGCCCAGAAAACCTTGGGGCTGCTCACTGCTACTTTAAGGACAGTTTTTGAGTGTAGGACATTGGAGGACACCATGACGCTGGCTTTTCTGGAAAGGGGTTCAGCAGTGAAACGGTCATGGTGAAGTGAGAAGGATTTAAGGTGCTCGAAAAAGCCGGGGAAAGGAAGTGTGAGCAGCAGCAGCTCTAAGCCTAATCAGTGGGGACAGGATGCATATAATGTGCTGCAACCATTATGTGTGAGCCTCATTCTGTGAGGCCAGTCCAAAACATCCCAAGAAAGCTACACATTAATACCTTTTATGATGATAGACGCAGAAACATTCAACAAAATACTAAAAAACTAAATCATGACCACGTGGGATTTATCCTAGAAATGCAAGGTTGGCTTAACATTCCATGATCAAAGAGACTAATACACTATATTGATAGAATAAAGGGCAAAACCCACACTATAATCTCAATAGATACAGGGAAAGCATTTGAAAAAGCCCAGGGCACCATCAGGATGAAAACACTGAACAAACTAGAAACAGAAGGGAACTTCCTCACGCTAAGGGAATCTATGAAAGACCCACAACTAGCCTGGTACTTACTGGTGGAAGAACTGGACGCTTCCTCTCTAGGGTCAGGAACCAGACAAGGATGTCTGTTCTTGACATTTCTATTCAAATGTCAAGATTCTGGTCAGGACAATTGACAATAAAATGTTACAAAAGGCATTTATATTGGAAAGGAAGAAATAAAACTATTTCTATTTGCAGATGGCATTATCTTATGCATAGGAAATCCTTAGAAAACCACTAAAAATAATGATAAATGCTAAACTGGTTCCACAAGGTTGTACAATATAATATCAGTATATAAAAATTAACTGCATTTCCACACAGTGGCAATGAACAAACAATAAAATTAAGAAAACAAATTCATCTGCAGTGACATTAATAGGAAGCAAAACTCATACTCTGAAAACTAGAAAACATTGTTGGAATAAATTAGAGAAAGCCTAAATAAATGAAACTTGATATCCTATGTTTATAGTTGAGAGACTAATATTAAGATGGCAATACTCTCCAAATTGATTTATAGATGCAGCACAATTTTATCAAAATACCAGCTAGCTCTTTTTTTTACAAAAATTGACAAGGCTATCCTAATATTTATATGGAAATGCAAGCTAACCACAATAGCCAAAACAATCTTAAAAATGGAGAACAAAGTTGGAGGACTCACTCTTTGTGATTTCAAAAGTTACTACAAAGCTACAGTGACCAGAATAATATGTTACTGGTATAAGGATAGACATACAGATCAATGCAACACTGAGAGCAAAAGAAATACATCCTTAGATTTCTGGTCAATTTGTTTTTGACAAGGGTGTCAAGAAAATTCAATAGGGGAGAATAGTCTTTCAACAGATGCTGGAATAACTGGATATCTACATGCAAAAAAACAAAGTAGGACTGCTTCCTTACACAATACACAAAAATGAACTCAAGATGGATCACAGACCAAATGTAAGAGCTAAACTACAAAACCCATCAAGAAAAGTATAGGAGTAAATCTTTATGATCTTGGGTTAGGGAAAACCTTTTAAAATATGACACTAAAAGTACAACTGAAAAAGAAAAAGAGATAAATTGGATTTCATAAAATTAAAAACTTTGGTGTGTCAAAAGATACAATCAAGAAAGCGAAAAGGCAACTCACAGAATAAGAGAAAATATTAGAAAATCATTTACCTGATAAGAAATTTGTATCTAGAATATATAAAAAGCCTCTTGCAATTCAATAAGAGAAAGAAAAGAAACCCAATTAAAACCGAGTTGAAGGATTTGAATAGAATCCTTTGCACAAGAAGATATATAAATCACAAGAAACCACAAGAAGATATATAAGTGGGTAATAAAGCCATGGAAAAATGTTGAAGGTTATTACTCATTAGAGAAGTGCAAATCAAAACCACATGAGATACCACTTAGCACTCGCTAGAATGGCTGTAATAAAAAAGTCAGATGATTAGGAACTGTTGGAAAGAGTGTGGAGAAATTTGAACTCTTATACTCTGTTGATAGGAATGTAAAACAGTGGAGTTGTTTTGGAAAACAGTCTGTTTCTAAAAAGGTTAAACACGAAGTTACCATATGACTCAACTATTCCACTCCTAAGTGTATACCCAGGAGAAATGAACACATGCGCTCACACAAAATCTTGTACATTAATATTCGGAGCAGCATTATTTCTAAGAAGTGTGGAAACAACTCAGTGTCATCGATTGGTGAATGAATGAACAAATGTGGTATATCCATACAACGGAATATTATTTGGTAATTAAAAGTAATACATGCTAAGATCTGAGTGAACCTTGTGGAAGAAGCCCGTCAGAGAAGACCTCATGCTGTATGATTCCACTCATAGGAAATGTTCATGACAGGTAAATCTGTAGAGACAGAAAGTAAATTATTGGTTCTTAGGAAAGGGGCCTTGGGAGGAAATGGGAAGTGACTGCCAAAGGGTTATTTCTGAGGTGATATAGATACTTTAAAATCGACTGTGGTGATGATTGCACGTGTCTCTGAATTGAAAACCATGGGATGGTTGAATGGTTTTGCATGTGGATCAGGTCTCCAGAAATTTGTTACTGAAAAAAATGGTTAGAACCTGGAAAAGACTGACCGTGGCTCTGAGGGGGCGAGGAGAGAGCCTAGAAGGAAGACGCAGGTGGTGTGGGCTGCAGGATAAAGTGACCCCCCCCGGAGAGGGCTCGGGGTCCCCGGGGCAAGGAGAAGCGGCATCAAAGAGGGGACCTCAGAGCTCAGCACCGTGAGAGGAGCTTTAGGCGCGTGCACCTGCGGGCTCTCAGCAAGGCCGTGGGCTGGGCATTGTTATCTGCAGTTTCTGATGAGGGCAGACAGTCTCAACAAGGTCGAGTGGCTCACCCTGAATGACGCAGCCAGCAAGAAATGCACTCGGTACTTAAGTGCCCCGGACGCCCCACCAAGACCAGACTCCAGTGGCTGCTCTCAGACCAGCTCCTGGCTCCTCCTCATTAAGCGGGCAAATCGCTTGAGAAAGAGAAGGAGCCCTGAGAGGCCTGACTTTCATCAGGAGACTGGGGTGGGGGGAAAAGGGAGGTAGCAGCGAGGCCCAAATAGTACCAGGGCTCCTCAAGCCAGCTTTCATTTTTTGCTGCTCTTTTCTGGGGTCACTTTTTTTTGTTTTTTTTTTTCCCCCAGAGAGGGAGAGGAAGGGAGAGAGAGAGAAACATTGATCTGCCGCCTCCCGTACACACCCTTACCAGGAATCAAACTCGCAGCGTTTTTGGTGTACTGGATGGTGCTCCAAACAACTGAGCCACCTGGCTAGGGCTTTGGGATCAGTTTTATAACCAAGGGAAAGTGCCATAGTGTATACTCATCAGAAAGCAGAGGGCCTCTGGATGTTTCCTGGAGAACACGTCTAAAGCCAGTTTGACTAAAGAGTTAAATGCCACAATTTGGAATTTACAACAGGAGAAATTGAGATTCGGATCGAAAGAACGTCCAGAACCACAAGAACTCATCAAAGTCGAATGGGCTTGCTGCTTTCCTTACTGCGACATTCCCAAACCCTCACTTTTTATGGCTAAGTTTTGTATCGCAACTGCAAAGAAAGACATGCAGAAGCTTAAATATTTGTTAAATCTTTCTATGGATCTTTTGGCCTGTTTTCTGGTATAGGCTCAGTGTTTATCCTATTGTCCAGAAACTAGCACAATGCCTGGTCCCTAATAAAGTGACTGGAACTTGGTAAGAGCCTAATAAATATTTATAGATTGAATATGATGGGGAAAACATTTATATTCACCTGTTCTTATATTCTTTCTCTCACTGCCTTTGAAATTCCACTTAGCCTTTTTATGTTCAAAATGATTTTGCAAGACTTCAAATTGAAATCATTCATCTTTTATTTTGCTGATTAAAATTAATCATCTCGTTAAAAAAAACACACCAACAGCAAGACCAGAAAGATGAAGAGTTGTGAAATAAGAGCACAGAAACTGTCATTGGATGGCTGCCTTTGGAAACTGAAGTCAGTAGACAGATTGTTTTGGCTTCTTAATGTTGAAACGTTTTTAAGGCTGTTTTTATTATGTTTAAATGTTTCCATCAGCCATGACAGTGATTTGCAAAAAGTACACCTCCTTCCAACACTTGTCACCAGCCAGTTCTGCCAGCAAACCCAACTTGCAGAGCATTCTGGCTTTTCAGCCACCCAGGAAGGAAAGTTTCCTACCCTGGTGGTTCTCACTAATGGCACCGTGGGGTACAAAGATGGAAAAAGGGGGTGTTTTCTACCCTCAGGATGGCATGACCTAGGAGAGAGAGTCCCTCATTTCCACATTTATTTTCTAATCCATTCAGTTGACTTTTCAACTGAGAATCACGACAAAGGTCAATGACGAAGCAATTTTCCTATCTAATTCAATCAGTGTCAAGAAGATTTGTTAATATGCTGAACTCAACTTCCTCTCCTCTGGGAGGGTGAAGAGTTTTCAATAAAAGGAGGCACTAGGGGTTTTTCCTAAGGGGATACTGTGTCTCTAGACAGCTCCCTCAGATGGATTGATCTGCTCAGGGGCTCCTTGACTGATTGTAACCCGTCCTTCTTCTGCAAAGAGAGGCTCTCTCAGTACACGCTGGGGCTCTCTCAGCAGTGCATATCTTTCCTGCTGCCCCATGTGGCCAAGTAACAAAGTTCTAGAGAAAAACATAATGTATAACACACACCACCAATTTTTAAAAAAAAATCACTATGAAGAGAATTGAAGTTCACTATGAAGACTTTCCCAATTACAGTGCCATCTTTTCCTTTCCATGGGTAACTACTGGTGTTTATCACTGCCGTGTATAATTTTGTGGTTTTGCTGTATTTTCCCTTAGGTATTATTTTATAGTCTTAAGAGTTTTAAATAAAGGCACCGGATCATAAGAACTGTACCATAACTTGCTGTTTGGCTGACAATCGTGTTTGTGAGGCTTGCTCATGGTGATGCACGCGCCTCTCTCTTATTCGTTTCATTACTGCTCCTTCCTCCTCTTGATGGACATTTTGCTTCGCATAATCATTCTTTTGTATGGCACCCTCTTTTTGTTTTGTAGATGCAATATCTTCTATTACGACCTTGAGAATATTAACTATACTTTTGAAGTTCTCTTCTAGTTGGACTATTAACTATCTTTTCTGTTGTTTTTTTCTTTCACATTTGTGTATTTCCTCAAACATCTGGTGATCTGTTTATATTTAAGTGCCAGGCCTACAAAACTGATTTGCAGTTCTATGTACTTGAGCAGAGCTAATGGACTGCAGGGTTATTTATTGGTTAACTTGTGCTTTTATAGGGGATATTTATCTAGGGACATCCAGGTTTTCTGGAGAAGGATCCTCCATTATCTGCCTTGGAATCCGGAAATATACTGGGAATAGGATGGCTATCCTGATATATATCTTCAGATATACTGGAAACAGGATAAATATACTGGTATATATTGGGAGAAAGGTAGATATCAGGGGATATACTGAGAGCAGAGTGCAAAGAACTGTCTTTCCACTCTGTTAGTTTTTAAGAGTACAGGCTCTGGTGTTTCCCTGGATTTACAAATTTATCACTATCATTTTTAGGGCCATGAGAAAGTTAAAGAACAATATGTGCCTCAGTTTCCTCATCTGTAAAGTAGAACTAAATCAGTAATACCCAGAAAGCTTTTATGAGAATAAACAGATACTTAGAAGTTGTAAAACATACTCATTAAAGACCTTAAGGTGGAAAGGAAACTTCAGGTATTCAGAAAAATCCTCAAAAGCTAAAGACCAAATCCTCAAAGTTTTAGAGAAGGCGCATGCCCCAGTTCCCCCATAGGACCACAGTCGTGAATATGTAACTATGGTACACACACAGACACATGCATGCACACGCACACATGCACACCCCCCCCGGACAACAGGGAGAAGCAGTGCTCGAATAAACCTCAGAAAACTCCGTAATTTGCTTCTGTAATTAAAACTACTCCTGTAACAAGCCCTGATGAGTACTGAATCTCTCTCCTCTAGGGTGGCCGGGAATCATTGATCAGCCTGTCTCAGTATCAGATTATGCTCTCCGAGCCTCGTCACTGAGGCCTCTGAGCAATGAGCTCCCCTAGAAATAATGACCATGGTGGCTGCCCACCTACAGTAAATGGACCCACGATTTCTTCCCAGAAAATGTCTATTTACTGAAATTAACTCCTCCGCTTTCCAATCCCTAACCTTTGAGTAATTGTAAATAGATCAAATTGGAGTATAGTCGTCCCTCAGTATTCTCGGGGCGTTGGATCCAGGATTGCCTGGGGGTGCCCAGGTCCTTTGAAAATGGCATAGCATTTGTGTATAACCCATGCCCTACATGATGTCGGCTGTAGGTTTTTCATACAGGGCCTTTATTATGTTGAGGTATGATCCCTCTATTCCCACCTTGCTTAGAGGTGTTTTTTTTTTAATCACAAATGGGTGCTGGATTTGTTGAATGCTTTTTCTGTATCTACTGATATGATCATGTGATTTTTATCTTTCATTTTATTTATTTGATGTATCACATTTATTGATTTGTGAATATTGTACCAGCCTTGCATCCCTGGAATAAACACCACTTGGTTGTGGTGTATGATCTTTTTAATGTATTGCTGGATCTGGTTTTCTAATATTCTGTTGAGGATTTTAGCATCTATGCTCATCAGGGATATTGGCCTATAAGTTTCTTTCTTTGTAGTGTCTTTATCTGGTTTTGGAGTTAGGATAATGCTGGCCTCGTAAAAAGAGCTTGGGAGTCTTCCCTCCTCTTGGACTTTCTGGAACAGTTGGAGGACAGGTGTTAGTTCTTCTTTGACTGTTTGGTAATATTTGCCTGTGAAGTCAGCCAATCCAGGATTTTGTTTATTGGGAGTTTTTTGATTACTGCTCCAATTTCATCAGGCTATTCAGGTTTTCTGGTTCAGTTTTGAAAGATTGTGTGTTCCTAGGAATTTGTCTTTTGCCCAGGTCACCCAATATGTTGGCACATAGTTGCGCATTGTATTTTCTTACAATCCTTTGTATTTCTGTGCTGTCCGTTGTTACTTTGCCTCTTCCATTTCTGATTTTATTTATTTGGGTCCTCTCTGTTTCTTGGTGAATCTGGCAAAAGGTTCATCAGTCTTGTTTACCTTTTCAAAGAACCAACTATTGGTATTAGTCTTTCGTATTGTTCTTTAAGACTCTATGTCAGTTATTTCTGACCTTTATTATTTTCTTCCTTCTGCTTACTCTGGACATTTCTTGTTCTTTCTCTAGTTCTTCTAGGTGTAGGGTTAGATTGCTTATTTCAGATTTTCCTTTCTTGAGGTAGGCCTGTAATGCTATGAACTTCCCTCTCAGGACTGCTTCCACTGATTCCTGTAGATTTTGGGTTGTTGTGTGTTCATTTGCGTTTGTTTCCAGGTAATTTTTTTTCCTTCTTTGATCTCCTTGGTAACCCATTCATTGTTTAATAACATGCCATTTGGTCTCTGTGTGTTTGAGGTTTTTTTAAAAATTATAGTTGATTTCTAGTTTCATGCCATTGTGATCCAAGAAGATGCTTGGTATGATTTAAACTGTCTTGAATTTGTTAAGACTTATTTTTTGTCCTAACATGTGGTCTACCTTTAATAATGTTTCATGTGCACTTGGGAAGAATGTATATTCTGCTGTTTCGGGATGAAATGTCTTGTATGTATCAATTAAATCTATCTGATCCAGTTTTTCGTTTAAGGTCGTTGTTTCCTTGTTGATTTTTTGTCTGGAAGATCTACCCAGTGATGACAGTGGGGCGTTAAAGTCCTCTACTATGGCTGTATTCCTGCCAATCTCTCCCTCAAAGTCCAGCAAGAATTTTAAAAATATATTTGGGTTATGTCTCTCTCTGCCTCTCCCTCATTTTCTTCTTTTTAAAGCAGTCCCTTTAACATTTCTTCCAATGCTGGTTTGGTGAAAATAAACTCCGTTAGCCTTTTTGTTTTTGGTCTGGGAAGCTCTTTATTCAGCTTCTTCTGGACTTTTGAGTTAATTGAAAACTTACATTTCCTTTATTGTTTAAACCAATATGGAGTTTTTGTTCAGCTGTGCATTCAGGAGCATTAGTTTGGTCCTGCAACCAATGGATCACTAATTGATTCAGTTACTTCATGTAACTTTGAGTCGTTTCAAGAACGAAATCACATAAGACAATTTATTTAAAGTGTGCAGTACAGTGTTCCATTAAACCTAAAATACCATTGATTGTAAGACACATCACTATTTTGTGATATGTCTTCCATTAGACACAGAACACAAGCTGATGGTTGCCAAAGGGGAGAGGTCGAGGAATGAAGCTAAATTTTAAAATAAAAAGAGAAAGGAAAAAGCACTGTCAAATTGTGATCTAATGATTTGTTGTCATTTGGACTTTTTGATTTAAACACATTAGGAATGCTTTTAGACTTATTTACATGTAGGCTTTTATGACTTACAGGAATTATTTTGTAAACAAAAAGGAAAACGTAAGCAAAATAAATTGGCGAAGGCAACACCTGGAACTTCACATCTACAGCCATACTATTTGGGATCACTTTTCAGCTCTGAGCTGCGGAAGCCGAGTCTGACTCTGCCAGCAAGAGCGTTGGTGAAACGGTGTTTCTGAAAAAGGTGCTTTGTTGTCCCCAGAACTACCCTCTGAACCATAATTCGCGATGGACATGCGCAGGTGAGATAGTTCCATCAAGCTTCTTCTGCCTGTCCAACAGTCATCATAAGGCCCCTACTGATTTCAGAGATATAAAACATAATTTTGATAATCTTAACTGTATATTAGTCTTATAAGCACTGGATTAAACTTTTGTCTTGATTCGAAACTTTCTCACAACACTGAGTTACACAACTTTTATGTACGTGATATTATAGGAATCTGACTTGCATTTGTAATATAGCATTTGCATTTGGTTTGCTTTTTTTACTGCTCTTTTTCAGAGATGAATTCAAAACTAAATGCAATTATATTTGTGTTCCCCCATCTATACACACTTTATGGGAGACTAAGTGTTTCTGAAACTGGAAACTTTTTGTGAATGCTGTTTAATTTTTTGCATTTAAAGATCATCACTCAAAAGAGCACATTGTCATTTGACTTGAAAAGGTCAACATTTAAGATAGGACTCTTCATTCACATTCAGCTTCACGTATAGTTGGAGTTGAAGTTTAGCTGCACATTTGAGAAATGTCAGGGAAAGTTCTGCCCAAAATGTCACCCTCATGCATTCGCCCCAAGCCTTGAAATTTCATCCTTGAGGTTCATTCCTCCGGGCTCAGGCATAACCTCTCTTTGCATCTCTCATTAAAATGCTCAGGTATCATGTTATTAAGTTAAGAAACGAAATTCTGTGGGTCTGCCAGATTCCATAATACAGGTTTTAGGCAAATTTTTAAAAAAATAGACTTTTAAACTTAAAAAAAAGTTTTTTACTATGCTCATATTTTGAATATATTTGTAGATAGAGCGAATGGCAAGTCAGAAGGTTAGAGACTGACAGGAAGCTACCAGCCAACAGAAACGTTATTAGGTTACATTCCCAACCGTCTACGCCGCGCTGAAGGTTGCCATGCATATAACCCTGTGCATTCTGCCATGTAAGTGCGGGTACTGGGGCCCCAGCTGGAACATTCCTGTGCCTCTGGGGCGAGGCGAGGCGAGGCGAGGGGGCGGCTGAGAGCCCCAGTCTGCCCTGGGCCTGGGCCGGGGTGGCGCAAACGATGGGGCATCTCGCAGGGGGCGCAGCAAGCACCGCGGGCCCTTCGCTCACCTCCTGCTCTGCTTCGCTCGGAAGCTTCTCATCTCCCCCCTCCCAAGCATGTCACTGCTCTTCTGAACCTTTTCTCTTTCTTACCTCTTAATTGTACAGTCTTCCGAAGGAAAAAAGAATAATTTCAGATAAAAGGATGGCACCTGTGAAAGGTGGCCCCCCAAGCTGCAGCCTTTATGACATAACTTTCTTCAGATGCATCTCTTGCTACTTTGGTGGGTGACCGATAAACTCTATCCTATTTATATTTTTGTACAGATCTGGCTGTTTACAGGATGTTTGCCTGATTAATGAGCGGGGAAGGTTGAAAAACGAAAATATACCAGTGATGACAAGACAATGGCCCTCAAAAGCGCCTGTGAGGACATGGATGTAAAGGTCAGGCTGTTCTAAGAACCCTAAATGTGTCCTAGAGGACATTCCACCTTTAATGGAAAGGTGACCTTCAAACAAAGTGACCTTAGGCCTTGGCTTGGATGAATAGTTTTGATATAAATAGTTTTGATACAGCCTTGATGTGAACAAGGCCTTTTCTCTGTGATTGATTAGTGCTTCTCCAAATGGAATGCGCTATTATTTGAATATATATTATTAGTGTTTCCTGCTTGAAAGAAATAAAAGAAATAAGTGTTATGCACAAGAGCGTTTAACATATAAACTGGGTCATTCTTATTCAGATATTTTCTTTAACATATTGGTTAAGATAAAGGGTTCTGGAGTCAGGCAGCCTGGGATCAAATTCTGGTTCCACAACTAACGGGATATTTGGCCAAGTTGCTCAATGTATCTATTGAGCTTCACTTCTATAAAATGGGAAGCAAACAATGCCAGTGTCATGAGGCTGCTGTGAAGGGAAAATGGGATGATGCACGTAAACACATGGCCCTGCGCCTGGCGCACAGTAAGCGCTCAGGAAAGGGAGCTCTTGCGAGAAGCCTTCCACCCAGAAGAGGGCCTTTACCCAACCATGCTGACACCCCGATCTCAGACTTTCAGCCTCCAGAACCTTGAGAAATAAATTTCTGTTGTTCATAAGCTACCAACCTATAGTATGTTGTTATAACAGCCTGAATAAACTAAGGTAACATGAAACAATTCACTAGTGTCTGTCTCCAAATTAAGCCCATATATTTTTGTGGAAATGTTGATTGAAGAGTTACAACATTATATTTTTTCTTGGAAGAGCTTTTTATAAATTAGAAGCCACATTTAGGATCTAGATCTTCCATTAACAGTTCTTGTAATACATTTTCTAATATGACAGTGTCCTATATACTCACATTCATGTTTCATAGGAAATGTAATAGCTATTAGTTAGCTCTGTTTAAGGTCAAAAAAGCAAGTGAGTATATCTAGCAAGAATATAGGTGTGATTTGGCAGCCTATATTTATTTTTCTACTGAAATAGTTTACTCAAGATTTCTCCCGGAATCCATGCTTCTTGAACAAGTAACAGGCATTTTGACCTTCCTCCCTCCCAGCCTCCCTCTTTCTCAATACCCAAAACCTCTCTCTCTCTCTCTCTCATTCATATTGGAATACTTAAAAGACTTTAGAGAAACATTTTCCAAGAAAGTGTACTGGGAAATATATATTCAATGTCTTTCATGGGTCATGGAAATTGTGCTATTTTAAGAGTGACAGCTGTCAGAGGGGAGGGGGGGCTGGAGGAAAGAAGGTGAAGGGTTTATCCAAAGGCCATACATGCATAACCCATAGATACAGGCGACAGTGTGGTGAAGGCCAGGGGTGGGCGGTGGGGGCTGCATGGAGGTGGGCAAAGGGGGGAAAATGGGGGTATTTGTAACAGTGCCAACAATAAAAAAAGTTATATGGCTTCTCTTTGCAAATGTAGAACTAATAGATGGAGGTTCAGTGCCTCATTTGAAATATTTGGCAGGTTTGTGAAAGTTGTTATGGGCTACAGCTCTTCTCTCATCTATTTTAGTCTTCAAGACAGCATATTATCACAATCTTTACCTGATTTCTCTTCTTCAGTTTAGACAGTTTCTAGAATTAATTTCATTTCTGTTGTCTAGGGTGATAAGACTTGGCCTGACTTCTATTATTGTTCATCTCTTAGTTGCTTTTAGCTAAGAGACATCTGGTCTAATTTGGTAAAGGAGCTGGGAGTGGGCTGGAATACATCTCTGTTCTTACTTCTGGTTTTTGTTTTTGTTTTGTTTTGTTATTGGGACCCCACAGCAACAGTGTGGCTAAGAGCATGGACTTTGGTAGCAGAGAGGCCTGGGTTTGAATCCTGGCTTTATTATTTGGGTAAGTTATTTCATATTTCTTTATTTCAGTTTTAGCACTCAGTAACTATGAGCTCCTATCATCAATGCAAACCAGCCCCCCCCCCCCAAACTTATCCTAAGTAAACTCCACCAGGCTGTCAGCCACCTGGAAGACACTGCTTTATTCCTAGGACACTGCACAGGGTAATGTACATAGTAGGAGAATGGAAAATCTTGGTTGGATGTTTTATAGTCAATTTTGGAGAAAATAATAGTTCATAAAAACATATTTCCAAATTTATTTTCTTTCTTATCCTTAAGTTAGTGCCAAGAAAAGTCTGACAAATGGTGAAGGCAGGGTTCCAGGGGAAGCTCCAGGCGGGGGGACTCAGTTTGTCTGGTTCCCTCCTAGATGACCATCCCTAAACAGTACATCATCAGCAGGGGGTGGAGAGATACCTGTTGACTAATTGGCTTTGCAGGCAATGAGCTGGACATAATTGTTAGCCTAAAGTTAGTTGTGGACAAGGTTTTTGTTTGTTTGTTTTTACTTTTTAGTTTTTTTAAATAGAAAATGTAAATATTTTAACACAAATGGCATGCTGTTCTTTTCCAGAGACATGTTAACAGATGAAACAGAGTAGTAACTGAAGCAGTATAGCGTAATATACTGTGGAAGTATGCCTTCATATGTATCAATACTATTAATTTTTGAATCTTATACTAATTCTATAAATTCATAAGAATAACAGTTTCCCCAAAATGGGAATATTTAACTCTCTTAGTTTGAGTTTTCTCATCTATAAAATGAGATGCTTGAAATTCTAGAATTTTAGGAAAATAAAGCAAGGGCAAGTGGACCCTGGCATCAGGATAAACTGAAAGCCAAATTTAGAAATTAGTGTTTTTGGAATACCACCATTCTCCTAAAAGTGATTAGGTTTGAGGCACATCTCTGAGTTTTGTTAGCGAGGCCACTTGAAAACAAACACAGAAAATGTGTAGCTGGGTCTCTCATCTGTTCTACAAAACTAATAACGCTTAACTTACCTCAAAGGAATATTGTGTAGGATTGCTAATGAATGTCAGTAATGAGTTTTAGAGCTACCAGTGAGTGCTGCATTAATGTTAATTGTTTGCTGGAAATAATTTGATTCAGATGCATTCTGGCTCTTAGTGTTTCAGCATCCAATTGTCCCCAGAACTTCAATTCTAGACTTCTTCTAAGTGGGTCAAGTTAGGCCTTTAAAGAAATTGAAGTCTTCAGCAATGCACATCCCTCTGAGGCTCTGCCATCACACATTAAACATGGTGAAGGGCAGGGTGCTGGTTTGGGAGCCCAGAATCTTGCTTTTGGGTTCAGTTCTTCAACTGTATCATCCTGGGCTACACTCAGCCTCCTGAAGCTTCAATTTCCTTATTCACAAAATAAGAGAAGTAGACAAGACCTTTTAGACACCCACAGCTTTGACATCCATGACCAACTTTAGCTTGGCTTTACCCTGGGCTCCTGTAGTTTAAGAGATTTTAAAATTCTCATCTATGGGAAAGAGAAAACTGCCACACAATGTTTTTAGACTCTACTATTGTATCCGGTAACTATTAAATATTCAATATATAGAAGTACTTGTGGATCTATTGGGCTTGGTATTTTTTTTTTTAAGAATAACACATGTTTATTAAAAAATGGATAATTAGCAGTCTCCTCCATCCCTTAATGCCTCTTTCTCTCCGTTTGAACAAAAATGACACAGATGGGAAAGTAGGGAGTGGGAGGTAAGAGGGACACTAGGATTGGCCACCAGGTTCTCTAACCTGTTTCCCTGGGCTAACATTCCCTAGAGCAGGGGAGACAAACAAGCTCCACCCGACAGTGTGCCACGGAGGACCAGGCCCACATGGCCAGGTGGCTGCAGCTGGCTCACCTGAGTTCTTCTTTTATGCAGGCCCAATACCCCTTAGTTGTTTTCGTTAGTGACATAGTAATATTATGGCGCATCCACACTCCCAGTGAAGAACAGCAGCAAACACAAAGCGAACGAAACCATCCTCCGCTTACTGAGACGCTGTGGGAGGGTGAAGATGAGAATAGAAAGTACCTACAGTGATTCGAAAGTAAATGCCAGCCTGGGCCTGCTGAGTCCTCCCGCACGCCCTTGCGGTGCTGCTATTCTGCTTAATGCTTGGTTCTGTTTCTAATTTACAGCGCGCTTGACGGAGGGAATCCTTAAGTATTATTGCTCATCTAAAACAAGCACATTTTGTGCCAGACTAGTGGAAAGGAATATGGGTTTTATTGAGTTTATTATGTTCCTACACGTTGAGGGAAGGCAGGCTACTAAAAATTATGGCTGGTAAATATTTTCCATTTGTTTTCAAGTCTCCAATAAGTGGTACAACACTTCAGGGCTCAAGAAAATTTTCCATTTGGATAATATGTCCCTTGCACCAAAACTCCACTTTCCAATTCAACTGACGTCAAGAATGGTGATAAAAATGTTAGTATGGATCTCTTATAACAGATCGCAATGAACAGAAAAGCAGGCTGGACTTGGTAATGCAAAATAAAGTGTTAAACTGAGGAATGCTATGAAGAAATGTGATAAGCCTTTTTAATGTATTTAAAATTTATTTCCACCTATTTCTGAAATGAATTTGAGGTGACTGTGTTACTAAAAATTCCGAGCTGCTGTTGAAATTCATGATAATTTGGTTAATGGAAACTTAAGGGGCTAAAACTGTCATTATTTGGTAAGGATTTGTAAGTTCTTTCACTGCTCCTTAATTTTTACATAGTTTTCATCAACACTGATGGTTCAGAAAATGAGTGCAGGTACTCTTGAGACCTGCAGTTTTGAGAAAGCAGATTCCAAAGCATTGGTATTGAGTTTGTATAAAAAAGTGTGCACTTGCGTGAATATGACCATCCTGGGTTATTTAAATTTTAAAAGTTCAGCAAATATCTCCTAGCATCTCAATTTTATGAAGAGGCAATGAAAAAGAGGCTGAAATTTTTTCAGGGATTTTAAAATTCTCATCTTGTCATTTTAGTGGTTAGAATAGTACAGAATGATAGGAATATTATTGTATTAACTCAAAAATAAACTTTTAAAAAACATTTCAGCATCTTTTAAATGAGGGTGCATCTTATAGTGTTTTACAATTGTTGTCAATCAAGAGACAGAGTTTTCATGACTTGCATATGAGCAAATGTAGTTGGTGAAATAACAACTGCAGTCCCTGGAGGCTACCATTAACAGACTGTTTATAGACCATTTGATTGAGGACTTGAATCCTAGTTACTGTGTGAAAACTTTCAGTTGACAACTTGGTAAGATGAAGGAAGTACCAACAACAAAGCTTTCAGGATAGATGTCAGAGGACTGGCAGAAAATCCAGAGATAGAAGTGAGTCCTTGAGAGTGTTGTGTTACCAACAAGCTAAGTTGAACATTTCAGAAGGTTGAGCTCTGAGTGGGGAGACATTTTAGGGATATCTTAACCAATTTATTTCCCTTACATTTTATTTCACTTATACACATATGTGAGCATAAGGATAATATATAATACATATTTATACTTACAAGTATAGAGTAGTGGTGGCCAAGGACTTAGGTGTTGAGTAGTTTCACTAAGGAAGGGAGGTCTGAGCTGAAAGAGGCCATGGAGAAGAGCCTATCTTACCCTCTTCATTAAACATTGAAGGTTCTTTGTTTTCTGATAGTATTTCTTCACTCATTTTCTAAAACGGAACTTTTGTTTTCTCCACTGGTCATTGCCCCAGTGGTAGGTTTGGGGACAGACACATGGCCCTAATGAGCTGTCACTGATGGCTAGAGTCATCAGGGAGAATGCCCCTGTTCTGGTGGAGCTAAGTGTGTGTTGGGTTATTAGTGGCTGTAGTGCTTGCCAAGTGGTAAAAGTTTCTCTAGTAGTGAGAGAGACTGAGATCTGGTGACATCTGAGACCTTGATCCCACTGTACCTGAGCCTCTTGCACTTTTGGATTTCTTATGGGAACCATGATTGTTATCAACAATAGTGATTCCCGTTGCTCCCTAGACACTATGGGATTCAGAGGCAATGTCGCTAGGCCCTTGGCCAAAGGCCTTCTGTGGTTATTATATGAGGACTTCTCACATATCTTCCATGGTTTACCATTGCTGATTGGAATTCTATTTATTTTAGTTTCTCATCCAGCAAATGGAATCTCTTATTTTCCTCTCTAACTTATGTATCCTTAGTACCAGTGTAATGATTGTAAAGATCCCCAAAAGACCTTGGAAAATTAAATTAGGCCCCTATGCAAAATTTCAAACTCAATTAAGAAGGACCTAGAAATCCAATTCCTTTACAGTCTCTTGCTTTCCCTAAAATGATATTTTTCTGCTTAAGAGGTAAGTTGGCTTCACATCTAAAAGCTGTTAATGTGAGAGAGCGTTTAGAAGAGGTCAGGAGGAAAGATGGGTTACTAGGAGGATGATTCTCTGTGCCTGTTTCCTGCTTTGCCTTCTCTCTGTTTTTCAGCATCACCATGCTACACAGTTATAACTCAAGAGTTTATAGAAATAACCCTTCAAAACAATTGTCTCCAAAATAGCAGAGTGAAAACATCTTTCCCTTTATGACAAAAATCAAGGGTATCCAAAAAGCAACACTGTAGTATTGCTCTTCTTGGTTTATATCCAAAAGAAAAAGCAGAAAATCTTGAAGGGATATGTGCACACCCATATATGTTACAGCATTATTAACAATAGCCAAGGAGTAGAAATAACCTAAGTGCCCATCAAAAGAGGAGTGGATAAGGGAAATGTGGCATAACCCGGCCAGGCATGGCTCAGCGGTGGAGCATCGGCCTAGGATCCAGGAGATCAGGGTTCGATTCCTGGTCAGGGCACATACCCAGGTTGTGGGCTTGATCCCCAGTGGGGGGCGTGCAGGAGGCAGCCGATCAATGACTCTCTCATCATTGATGTTTCTCTCTCTCTGAAATCAATAGAAGCATATATTTTAAAAAGAAAACAAAAGAAAATGTGGCATATACATGCAATGGAATGTTACCCAGCCTTTAAAAAGGACATTTTGTCATGTGCTACCACATGGACCAACCTTGAGGGCAATATGCGTAGAGAAATGAATCAGTTACAAAAAAACAGCATGATTATACTTATATAAAGTATCTAAAGTAGCCAAATTCATAGAAGCAGAGTAGAATGGTGGTTGTCAGGAGCTGAGGGGAGGGAGTTGTTTTATGGGTCCAGAATTTCTGTTTTGCAAGATGTAAAGGTCTAGAAATCTGCCAAAGCTAATTCACTACACGCTAAAAAATGGTGAAGATGCTAAAGTATCTGCCATATATGTTTATCACAATAAAAAAGATTTTTTCTCTCAAATAGAAAAACAAAACAAAACACGAAACAAAGCAATACTGGCGTGCTCCCATGGTCTGCAGGAAGCACCTGTGCCTGGGGGCTCAGTGTCCCTGAGTCAGAAACCCCATCTGGGGGGTGGGGCGCTAAAGCTGGAAGGCTGCTCAATTATGCTCATTTATGAACCTCTTCCTCACATTTTTGATTTGCTTGGTTTGTTGGAGCACAGCCACACACATCTGTTTGTATCCTCTCTGGCTGCTTTCAAACTACAATGGTGGAGTTGTGTAGTTGTGACAGAGACCAAATGGCCTGCAAAGCTGGCCCTTTAAGAAAAAGTTTGCTGACTGTTATGGGATGAGTTGTGTTCCCCTAAAATCTACATGTTTAAGTAATAACCCCAATACCTCAGAATATGACTATATTTGGAAATAGGATCTTAAAGAGGTAATTAAGTTAAAATGATGTCACTAGAATGAGCCTTAATTACAAATGACAGGTGTCCTTATAAGAAGAAGAAATTTGGATAGAGACACATGGAGAGAAGACCATGTAAAGACACAGGGAGAGGACTGCCATCTACATGCCAAGGGGAGAGGCCTCAGAAGGAACCAGCCTTGCCAGCACCTTGATCCCAGACTTCTAGCCTCCAGAACTGTGAGAAAAGAAATTTCTGTTGTTGAAGTCATCCAGTCTGTGGTCTTTGTTGTGACAACCCTAGCAAACGAATTCACCAACCCATAGAAAGTCTTTTGTCTTCCAGTGTTTTCCAATGTCAGCCTCGTAGTTAATATCTCGTCACTTATTTTCTCATAACAGAACTTGTTTTCTGTTTGTTTTCTCTTATGAGGGAGCCATAGTTACATCTGACCTTAACAACCTAACTAGGTAAAGGCTGGCTTCTTTATGGCCATTTCACATGTTAAGAAGATGATACCTAAGCAGCTTAATATTTTTAAAATTTGCAATGTCACCTAGTGGGACATTGCCTCCTCTCCCCCCAAAAAAGGGTATGCTCAGGTCCTAATCCCTGGAACATGTAAATGTGAGCTTATTTGGTTAAAGAGTTTTTGCAGATTCATTAAGTTAAGAATTTTGAGATGAGATCATCCTCACTTGTCTGGGTGGGCCCTATATCCGATGACAAGTGCCCTTATGAGAGACACACAGAGAAGACACTCAAAAGAGGAGGCAATATGATTGTAGTCAGGAATTTAGAGTGATATGGCCATAAGCCAAGAATACCTGGAGCCAACAGAAGCTGGAAAAGGCAGAAAAATGAATTCTCTGTGAGAGCCTTTGGAGAGAGTGCAACCCTGTCGACACCTTGAGCTTGGATTTCTGGCCTGCAGGACTGTGAGAGAATTCTTCCCTGTTGTTGTAAGCCATTTGTCATGGCAGCCCTAGGAAACTAATTCAAACCTTGATGAGATGACATCCAAGGTGTGTACGTAAATGTTGTCAAGCGTAGTACATGCTACATTTATTATGATCTGGTTTAAACAGAGAGACAATAGCATAGCTAAGGGATTGGTTTGGTCTTGAACTGATCTCTTCTTTCTCTGAATTTTTGTTGCTTGGATGATAAGCCTTTACATGATCAATATGTATTGCAATTTTCAAAGGGTTTTCAATGATATACTCCCTCACCTGAGGGATTGCCATGCATAGTCTGTAGGGTTAGATAGAGGAAGCATGGTTATTCTTAACCCACTGATGTAAGAACTGAAGTTTGGGTTAATAATTTACACAAATGATTGAGACCCAGACTTACTGATTACCAGTGGATGTCCTTTCCACTCCCACCATGGTGCCTGTAGGCCAGTCTTCCTGATGCAAATGACTGGCCCCACAGACCTCCAGGGAAACAGGGTCTGGACTACAGTGTTATCTACTCATGGTCTCCTCGATTAACCACCAATACAAAGCTATATTTCCCATTCCATCAGATGGGAGTTTTTGTTTTGGAAAAGCACACAGAAATGAAAATATTTTTATAATGTAAAATTTCAGACCCAGAGGCCATTAAGTTTAGTGTTTTGTCTCTGTGAGTTTAAGTGAACTGTTGGGAATGAGAATGGGTTGTCTCCTTGGCATGAACCTCAAAAGTTGAGTCAAACTCTACTATTTCATATCCAGCTTTCCTTAGTTGTTGCTATAAGCCTAGCAGAGAAAACAGATATGAAACTTTTATATTATATCAAACACAATAATAAACATGTTTGAGTGTTTCTTTTGTGCACATATTTACTCATTAGCTTTCAGAATAACTCTGTGTGTAAGCACTGGCATTCCTTTGAATGAAAAATATTGAGGCTTAGAGAGGTTAAGACACTTGTCCAGGTCACAGAGCTATGAGTGTTGGAGCCAGGATCCAAAGCCCAGGCCACTTGATTCCAGAGCCTCAGGTAATAAACACACTCTACCTGGTGGGACCAAAGTGCCATTGACCCATCCCTAGTGGTCATGGCTATAATCATACCTGTGTGGATTTGGTGCCTCCCTTTGGCTCACCGTTTGTCACACGCAAAGCAGCTGTGTTTTGGCAGCTCTAGGCTGCTGGGCTGCTGGATCCCTGACCCAATATTGACTGTCATATTTTCCTATCTGATTTCACTGCTTTACACAAGGCTATTACTTAGTGTGTAACAATAAGGGAGTTTAAACAGAGCTCTGACTTTTGGGAAGTAAATATCAGCTAGAATAATCATTTGGTATCCCTCAAGGCTTTACAGCTACTGAAATGTTAGGTGCAATGAGCTTCTGGGCAAAGGACAAAAGAGCAAAATCTGTGGATTTTATAAAAGTTCCCCAAAGGATGGATGCTATAAATGAGCCAGCCCAGCCCTGCTTTGGCTCATGCCTTCCTGGATCGTTTGCACGGTTTTAAGTGCATCTGCTTTGGTGGACAATTAGTGAGGATTTAACTTCGCTGTCAATTTGGGCAGTTATTTAAGCTGCAAGCACAGCTCACTGACCCACTTCCCCATCACTACATCTAGAACATGGAACAGAGAACTGACCGAGTCACACTTGGTCTGAAGGAGGGAGGAGTGGAAGAAAGAACATGTAATTCAATGAATTTCATTTTTCTGGGGCTTCTTGGTAGAGGAAACTTTTCACATCTGGGCTGCCAGGAGAAAAATTGTTTGGGCTTATCCTGATATTTAATATAAATATAAACCCTTCAGGCAATTGTACAACATTAGCTGGAATGTACAAAAGTACCAACAAGAGCATTTCGAACATTCCATTCATATCTTTCCATCCATGGCACCTCTGGATTTCCACCAAAGCCATTTCTACAAGGGTCTCCTCATGTTTTCTTATCAGTATCTTAGGACTTTCTACATGAACATTTTATATGCTTTTTGGATATTATTAAAAGATGAATTTTTCCCATGTCTACCAGGATCTCCTGTGTAAATATTGTAGATGGGCCAAGAATTACTGATAGCGTTTATAGGCCTTTTGAGTGAAGTGGTTATACTTATGCCTTAAAATATTTTTCCCATCATTTGTAAGTCTCTAGACTTGATGGCAACTATTCTCAAAGTCAATATCAAAAATTACAGAGCTGTGTTGAAACGACATGACAATAAGCTATAGAATACATCTCCGCACCGTGGAGGGGCAGGCGTCATGAGAATAGCTATGATCCAACATGCTCACTTAATTATCTTTCTTATTCTTTGTGTTAAATCTATTGTGAGAATTTTCTCCCTATTAATATTGGTCAAGGCTCTTAAACAAAAATGTCTGTTGGGCATTTTTAATTAGCTATTTTTGTTCTTCAACAATCTATGGAAACACAAAGAAACGCCCTTAAGCTACCATACTTTTAAAGATTTTTAATGAATTTATTATCTCTCAGAAGTTAACTTCTGTAATAGGAACTTAAAAGGCCATGTCGGGAACTTATAAAACTCTAAGAAAGCCTATTAATTACAGGAGGTTCGGATAATTTATAGTGAGAAATGCTAAGTAGCAAAAAAATAAAAAAAATTACTTTAAAATTTATGTTCCGCTCATTCTGACATCTAGAAAAATTCTTAATAAGATTTATTATTTTGCATTTAGGTGGTTGATATATTCTGCAGATAAAATTTCAGATAGGGCATTCAGGGTTCGGAATTCTGTAGTTTTCTGGCTTTGCTTACAGGGCATAAGCAGTGGTCCTCTGGAGTGAGCAAGTCAGTGCCGTGAAGTCCTTTAGGCTCGGGTTGCATAGGGGCTTTGTAGCTGGGGAGCCCCTGGTGTCTGCACTGGCATTTAGAGTGCATGTTTCCAGAGGACTTGATGTCATTTTTATCTCGGTCTAACTTTTGGCTGTGGTCACTGATTAGAATCACTTCCTTTATACATCAGGCTGCAGGTTTATGGAGACTCGCTTTGCCTGAGGTGGTTGATGAGACCTTGCCAGCTCCAGTGATTATCTTGACTGACTGTCTTGACTGGTGTCCCTCTTCTTGGCTGCCCAATCTCATGGCCTTTCCTCGAGTTGCGTGTGAAAGGCAGGGAACATTGTCTCCAGACAGCAGTGGTAAAATGTATAGATGCTACTGAAAGGAAAGGGAAGATCTGGAGAATCTGTTTTTTCCCTTAAAAACTCTATTGAGATGATCATTTTGCTTATGAATTGGGGGAAGTGTAGCAGAGAGATGGAGTCAGTGATGGGGCAGGAAGAGAAGAGGTGAGCAGAGGCCAGCCTTTGGTGACCTCCTGGCCCCCTGTGAAGACTGACCCTGAGGAAGGGTGCTCCATGGTGATATTTTCAGTAGGGAGGCCATCAGAACACAGGCTCATAGGTGAAGTGTTTGAGGGATGAAAGGTGTAATAAAGGTAGAGCAAGGAATCCACTTTCTCTACTCCACCATTATGCCTGAAAGAACCTTGCAAATAGAATTACTGGATTATAAAGCCCGTGGGCCTCCAGCCAGCACTAATTTTAAGCATATTTTCCAAGCTTTATTTGGGAGCATTTGTGTACTAGGCCAACAGTTCACAGCAACTCTGTTATTTGTAATAGTCCATTTTAAGTCTTGGGTACTCTGCTAAGCAAATCATGTTTTAATGTTGGCTTATAAAGAATAAACACTGGAATCTACTCTGTTGGCTTAATATAGCTTCAGCTTAGCATAGACTTCACTGTTTCTGAAACTGCTGTCTTCCCCTAACTCCACTGATGTTGTAAGCTCAGTTTTTGGATATAGGAACATCATCTGTGGTTGTGAATTGTTTATCTACAATCCTTCAAAGGGTTTTACACTCACCATGTTAGGCATATCTGTATTTGAACCATATAAGCAATAAGAGGGATTGGGCTTGGCTTGCCAGTATGGGGTTGATTAGGGTTTTTTTTTTGACATTATTTAGAGCAATGCTGGCATCTCAGAAGACTGATGGTTGAGGGTAAAGATGATGAGCTGAACTTTGACTTAAATTCTAGGCCATGGGTTCAGCATAGGCAGGCTTGGAATTCAGGAGAGAGTCCAGGGATGGGCCAAGAAAGTTGAGAGTCATTCTCCTGAGAGTGCATGCTATCGCCTTAAGTGTGCTAAGATTTATCAGTTGGGAAAAAACAAAATAATTGCTTAAACAAAATAGAAGTTATGTCTCTCTCATGCCATAAAGAAGGGGCTGATGGTTGTTAGTCTGGGGTCTAGTACAGTGGCTCTGCAAAGCAGTGACCCAGAATCTTTCCAGCTCATGGCCCCTTATCACTAAGGTATGTCCCTTATTTGTCTTTATGGTCTAAGATAGTTGCTAGAGCTGTGGCCATCACGTCTGAATTCTTGAAAACAGGAAAGGCACATATATTTGCTTCCAGGAAGTTTCACATTTCATCTTATCTCGAATTGACTCAAACTTGGGAGCCTACAGGGGAGGCTGACAAATGTAGTGCTTTGGCTGGGTAACAATAGGAGATCTGAGTCATCAATTAGAAGTTGGAAGTTTCATTAGTAAGAAAGAAGGAGAGAAAGTGGATATTGGGAGTCATTTTTCAGTGTATCAGTATCTGCCATAAGGGTCCTGAAGGAGAGGATATAGGGAGGTGAGGGCAGCCCAAAGCGGAGAGGAGGGTTTTCTTGAGAAGGACATGTTAATTGTGTTGCCAAGTGGGGAGAGAAGTCTAGGAGGATAGGAGCCAAGAAAAAGTCACTGGCTTTCATGTTGTTGGATGATTTTATACTTTAGCAGAGTTTAGTTTTAATTCTTTGGGGCCTTGTTGAAACAGCAAACAAAGCACAAACCCATTGACTCCTAGAGCTTACTGTTTATTTAGGTGGACAGGAAACCCACCCATGACCAAACAAATATATGATAGAATTCTTCACATGCAACTAAAGCAGGAAGACAAAAGAATTACCGGTGTGCCAGCTTGGAGGGAATGGTCAGGAAAGCTCTCTTAGGAGAGGTGACATTTGAACAGAGACCTGAAGGAAGCAGGGGATAGACTCAAGCAAATATTTAGCAGTTGAATGTTACAGGCAGAGGACAGCAAAGGGAAAAGCACCAGGGTGCAGTGTGCTTGGGATATTACAAAAACCAAAGGAGGTCATGTGGCCAGAAGGGAGTGATCAATGGGAAGAGCTTTAGGAAATAAGTCAGAGTAATGCAAAGGCTGTTCAGAGCATAATAAAATATTATTCTAAGAACAATGGGCAGCCATTAGAGAGTTGAGTGTAGGAGTGTGACATTTTATGATGTAGATTTTAAATGACTTTCTTTGATGATTGTATGGGACATGGACAACAAGGGAGCAAGAGTGAAGCAGGGAGACCAGTCAGGTCTTTGCTAGTGCAAAGATCCAGGTGAGTCATAATGGCACCTTAGATCTGAATTGTTGAAGGAAGTGGTTGGATCTAGAAGGTATTTTGAATGTAGATAAAGCAATGTTTGCTGGAGGATTTTATGTGGGGTATGAAAGAAAGAGAGAAGTCAAAGATATTTTCAAAGCTTATTTTTTAAATTTTTGTCTTGGAAAATGGGGGGATAGAGTTGCTATTTGCTGAGATATTAGCGAGCTGGTTTTGGGAAGGGAAGCAAGACTAATGATAGAGACAAATATGCATTGGGATCTTTAAACAACAGTAAAAGATCAGGAGTTCTGTATTTGAAATTCCATGTGGGTATTTATGCCAGAAACCGTACTTATAATGATTTATACAATTAAACATTGACTAATGCTCTGGATTCTTTGGCAGCCAGGCAAGCAAACAAAACAAAATATAATGACTTATATAACATTTATTGTCTGATAAACGAAGCACATACTTTTTCTAAGCAAGTCAAAAAATTTTAGCACGTTATTCTAAGAGATTTGTATTTCCTGGGCTTACAATTAACCACTTAATTGAAAAATCTCTTAAATGGCAATTTTACACAACTTTTAAACTCATTTTTTCTATGTGTTTTTCTATTTTACTGTGACCATTTCATGTTCCAAATCTACTTATAATTTTGGTATTATGTTCATTTTTGTTCTGGAAAGACATTTATATGGGGTGTAAAGAAAATATAGTAGCTCTTTGCAGCTCAACTTATACTAGGAGAGAACTGACTCGAGAGGAAGAATAAATGATTGGCATACCTCATATCCTTTAAATAAAAATTATGTCAATGAGGTTTTTAGAGGCAACTGGGTAACATTTAATTTGAAATTAAGCTCCTTGGAAGGTATTGAAAGTTTTGGTATGTTGTGCCGTTAACAAAAAAAGAATGGCGGCAAATGGCATTTTGGTAGCTATTCATATGAAGAATTTGTTGAGTTCCTACAATTGTCTGGCACTGTTCTAGACATTTGGGATACATCAGAGAATAAAATAGACACCAATTGCTGCCCTTATGGGTCTATATTTTAAAAACTAAAGATCCAGACTTGCTTCATGGCCAGATGGATGACAGCCAGAGGCTGTGGGAAGATGGACTAATTAGTCAAGAGAGGAAAAGTCTTTAAACTTCATTCATTTGTTCATTCATTCAGTTACATTTAGTAAGTGATTTCTAATAAATCAGGCACTGACCCAGACTGAGATGGATGAGTCAAGCCATAAGACAGACAGTCATCAGAAAGAGGAGCTGATGGACCAATATGCATAAGTACAGGGGCCAAAAAGTGAAAGTTAATGTGGACAAATATTTGTTTAAAATTAATGAATATCCTGCTATTTAGAGTCCTTCAAAAATGTGAGTTTCAGGCATGTGATGATGTCCTCCTTACTGGGACTATTCACACAGAAGCATCTGATAAGAACAAATTGGAAATTCACTAAAAATTTCAACTTCAGGCTTATTCATTCCTGCCTACCCGACTAAATGTCCAATGTATGTGAAACTCTGGAGCCCTGTGGGCTGTGAGTTTGGACTTGAGACTAACAGCGTATCCTGAAGGAAAGGGCCTAGAAATAAGGAAGAGACCCTTAGGCAATAGGTTATTGGCCAGGACACCATTGAGCCCTCATTCTCATGATGCCTGGCTGAACAGGATGGTTTTGGAAGCCACCCTTACAGACAAAAGTGGAAGAGAGAGCTGGTCTTTGACACCGATTTTCAGTATTTGTGCATCTCTGGTCTGTGTCAGGACCATTTTCTGCCTGACTCTTGCCTGCAGTGTTAAGATTGGCTTAAGATGGGTGTTAAATACAGGAGTTTTCAAAGCCCTTTAGTTGCTCATGTTGATTTGATATGTTTTGATAGGTTGCTCACTGTGATGTACAGTGACATTCAAGTACTCGAAGCCTAAAGGCGAGTAGAAAAATAACAACTTTTTTGAGAGGGTGATCATTCCTAAGACTTATTTATCTTGTAGATAGTGCGGACGCTACTTCTCTCATCTTATTAATAGTTTCCCTCTCAGAACTGCAGCCCTCACAAAAGTCATTGTTGTGGGACCCATGACTCTCAATCTACAATCCCTTGGGACATAGGACCTGGGCATCCTGCTCTTGACACTACATGCTTATACAAAATATTAAATTTGCATTTGCAAACATGCTTCTGGCTTCTACATGGTTTGAAGTAATAGTTCAGAACAACTTTTTTGAATTGAATAAGCAGACATATGGAACAAAATATTTTTTAAAGTATCTGGTTGAAAGCACAGGAAACTTTCCAAGAGAGAGGAAGGCCAAGATACGAGAGAGCAAAAAATCCCAGAAAGGTGCCGCATAGTATCCCCTCCCCCAAAGGTACCTGATAATTCCAGAGGAGATGATAGAGAAATTAGAAAACTGAGAATAACTTTTGAATGTTCAATAGAATGACCGCCAAAAAATTGGATGCCAGGGCCTGTCAAGGAGAAAAAACCCTAATAAATTACCAAAGCTTTTGTTGGTACTTTAAAGGGCTACATGCTGAGGAGAAGGAGCTGGAAATGAACCAGCGCTCATAGGAGCTGGGGCACATCTCTGTGACTGCATTTGAACTTCAATAACCAGGTAAGAGGTACCTAAGGAGTTAACAATCAGGTGAGTAGTTATCGTAAAGAAGGAAGAATGAATTAGCATTCTATTTCTTGGTATTGGTGGCTGTCACCATGTAGCAGTCCATTGAACTGCAGGCTTAGGATTTGTGTATTTTTCTCCAAATGTATGTTATAGTTTACTTTTTAAAAATTTAAGGAATTTTCAATTTTCCAGGGGAAGATTTACTTTGAAGTCACCCTGAGAACTGTTAAAACTTAAATACCTTCGTTCCCCAAGCTTTTTATCTCATACTCTGCCTTGCAGATGAGAGAGAGTGGTGCAAAATTTGAATTCTTTTAAAAAATATGTATGTTTTTATTGATTTCAGAGAGAGGAAGGGAGAGGGAGAGAGAGAGAAACATCAGTGAGAGAGAGTCACTGATCAGCTGCCTCCTGCACGCCCCCTACTGGGGATCGAGCCTGCAACCCGGGCCTGTGCCCCGACTGGGAATCGAACTGTGACCTCCTGGTTCATAGGTTGATGCTCAACCACTGAGCCCCACTGGCCGGGCAAATTTGAATTCTTGCCTCCATCCGTAGTTTGTAGATTCAATTATCATTCGGGATTTTTTCTTTCAGATAATTTTTTGCTTATTTTTCTAATCATACACTGTAAATTATAGGCAAATAAAAGCTCGTTTTCTCTGCTTACGTGTATGTCTTCATTGCCAATTGCTTCTGAACCAGCCAACTGTGGTAGAACTCATTTAAATGTGTTTATCATTAAAGAGAACCCAGACAAGCTTTTTTTCCTTCCCTGCAAACTGATATGATTTGTTTCCTTGCGATGTTAGAAAACATACTTTCTCTGCTAGAAGGCCAAGTCCATAATAAAAAGTAGAAAACATTCTTTAGCCAACCTTTCACAAAGCATTTTCCCTGCCAAGGCATATGTTGGCGATCATTTTCCTTGAATCTATTTGCTTGATCATCTGAATCCAGAGGGATCAGTGGGATGAGTCCCATGGTGGGAGGACATTGTGATTATTTAGGTCTGTGATCAGAAACTCAAGTCAGAAGCTTGAGAGGAAAAGATGCCTGAAATCAAGTTTTTCTTTTCAGGGCAGCGGCTGACTTTGACTTCTCTCTAGTGGTGCTTCTTCACGGTTCCTTGGAACTTTTAATTTTTCAATCCAAATTCATGGTGATGAAGGGACCATGAAAATACATGAGGCTAGATTGCACTGTCAGTAAGCATCCTTAATGCACTGTAGGCAGGTGTTAAATGGTCCATGTTTGCATTGTAAACTACTTCAAGAATGTTCCTCACACATAAGAATAGCACTTGAAGAGATTATCTAGACAGCCATCTTTCTGGGTTTTGCTGGGACTGCACGAAGCCAGAATTCCAATTCTTTTAACAGTCCCATTGATAGACTTGAATAACCTTCAAATCAGGGCCGGCAGATTGCCATAATTCTGGGCCTTTCACTGAGATTGTTTGGCCTATAGCCAGCCTGCCTGCCTAATTCCAGCCTGGCTCCCCAAACCATGTGTCCTGGCCCTCTGGCTTAGTCTGGAGCTTTTCTTTTCTGGGACTCATATCTGGAGGCCCTTCTTATCCAAAGTTTGGTCTAAAAACCACCAGATCTATCTGGGAACTTTTTGGAAATGCTGAAACTGGGCCCTGCCAGGCACCCACCGAGAAGAGCCTGCTTCATAACAAGGTTCCAGGTGGTCTCCATGTGATGAAGATGCAGAAGTACTTCTCTAGATGAAAGTCTCCCAGAACGCAGGACTAGAAAGACACATTCAGCAGCCTTGCATCAATCTTCAGGTTTTTAAATGCCGTTAGTTGCTCTGAAAGATGAAGAGATCCAATATCAGGTATTTTTTGTTGCTTCAGTCACTCACTGGCTAAGTAAAAAAATAACTTTTAGCCACTCTTTTAGGAATTGGAACTAGAACATATTTGACAAATTAAACAGGGAACGCAGGTATATATTTTACATTTAGTTCCATTTTCTGGAATTTGCCAAAGGATTATTATGTGATTCTAGATTTAAAAAAAATATATTGGTTGAGGCTCTGCTGTGGAGAGTTAGTTGTAATTTATGTAGGGAATAAAATTATTTTATATCGCTGGTGAAAAAAAGTGTTTACAAGAGAAAATAGACATAATAACAGGTAACACTTATTAGTGCCTCTTATTATAACTATAATTATTATGGTAATTGTGACATTATTATATACCAGATATATAGTGACTCCCCTATGAGGTAGGTATTATATTTATCACCTATTTACAGATGAGGAGTCTGAGGGTCATAGTGGTTAAGTATCTTTCCACCCAATCAAGAAGTATCAGGGAGAGGATTCAAATCCAAAGAATCTGGGCCCAGTGTTCATCACTTTAGAACCACTGTATTATGTTGTCTCTCAGCTGTGGGAATCTAAATGTTTTAAGTTTCTATCAAAGGAATTCCAAGAGTGGTAGCAATTTTAGTTTCAGAGCTTACAGCCATTGTGGATGTTTTAGATGTGCCAACTTCTGACTTCAGCTACTGGATGGGCCCGGGCCAGCTCAGATGCACCTTGTGGTGCTGTGTCCCACCTCAGGTGTGCACTGAACATCTCTCGACTGCACTCCAGGGCTTTGCCAATGACTGCCAGGCCTGGGAGCCAGGACAGCCTGTAAATGCAGGTTTAATGACCCTTAAGCAGTCTTCCACCAGTGGGGTCCAGGAAGCATCCTCCCTTCCCCCATGATCCAGTTCTGGAAGACGTTCTGTTTGCGTCTCACAGGCATGGTACCTACAGTGGTGATGTCGGTAGCGCACCTTTCCGGTGACCTCCTTTCTTGTCTCTCGCTCTCCTCTCTCCTTCCTGGGGCCACCTCTCAGATCAACGGCCTGTACTTGAGTCTTGGGCTCAGGCTTGGCTTTGGAGACTAAGGAGGCAGCTCAAATGGCTACAGAGATCAGGTAGATGATGGAAACAGTTGAAGAGAGCCAGTTAAATTTCTATACACACACTTGTTCAATGAACACACAGAAATCATTTCAGCTTCTATAGATATGTTCTCATTCAATTTGTCTATAAATGTATCGCCATCTTGATTTAGTTTTAATTTTCCCATTTTTGGTAGAGACATAGGTAGAAGAAATATTCACTTTCATGGTCACTTATAGAAAAACAATTGTGCAAGGGTGATAAAAAACAGCAGAGCTACTCAGCCTCGGTTTCCAGGGCACACTCATAGCAAGTAGCTTCAGTTCATTGTTGTCATTTATGAACGTGGGCCCAGCTTTGCCAGAACTTTCAATTTTAAAGAAAAGCTAAAAGCCCTGTGAGTTGGTGAATGTTTAAGTGTTGACAACTCATTCAAATTATTAAAAAAAAACAAACACACAAAAAAACACTTTGGAGGCAAAACTAAGGTTGCTAAGCTAGAGATCAATAATATAATTTTCATTTCATTACAACCTTGACATACTAATCTTGAATAGTTACTTTTCCAGTTCTTAAACACTTCCTTCTGGAACTGGGCAATACTTTGTTAACTTATTCTTATAAAAGAGGAAATGGTTTATACCCAAGCATAATAACATTGCCCTTCTTCAAGTAATATTGTATATTCAGGCATCTTAGTAATCCATGTTGGCCTCAGTTTCCCCCTGGTCAGAGTTAGGGTGTCTGACTCTACTTTAAGAGGCATTCAGTACATGAAGACTCTGGAAAAACATGGACAGGTCAGCCGTGGGCTTGGCCAGTGAAAGTTCCCTGTGACTCAACAACATCTTGTTCTGATACCATTTTCCTGAAGGCAGGACATTTCACACGGTCTCCTGCTGCTCCGTGGAATCTGGGAGGCCAGTTTTCTTGAAGGAATGCCTCGTTATGTAAGGGAAACCACGGGGAGGCAGAGACAGGAAGCATTCTTCACAGGAGGTTACTTTGAGGACCCAAAGCTGGTCTCTAGGAGGGTCACGATTTTACTTGATTTTATCTGCGATGCTTAATCAGGACCAGAGTTTCAGGGACCTCCAGAGACTCCATTATTTCTGTAAACTTCTTGAGTCTGAACTCTCAATCCTTGTGAGTCTGCTGTACCTTCACTAGATACTTCCACGGCTCCCGGTTCCTTCCCCACCTAGTCTTCTTCCAGTTTCCTCTCAGTCACTGGCATCACTGTCCAACCCAATTTCACCAAACCCCAAACCTAGAAGCCACCCGACAGCCCTCACTATGGCTCTTGTAGCCAACGCTCCTAAATTCCTAGGACTCTGATCCCAAGTAGCTCTTGAATCTTTCTGTCATATCCACTGCCACTTCCATCTGTAGGTGACCAGTGTCTTGTCAAAAGGTTTCCCTTACCACACCTGCCCAGCTAAATGCTGCTATAACTAACTGCCACAGACTAGGTGGCTTAAATGACAGACACTTATTTTTCACAGTTCTGGAGGCTGGGAAGTCAAGAACCAACTTGCCTTCTTGCTGTGTCCTCTCACGGTGGAGAGAGAGCTCTGGTGTTTCTTCCTCCATTTATAAGGACACTAATACTGTCATGGGGGCTCCACCTCATGCCCTCATCAAAACCTAATGACTTCCCAAAGGCCCCACCTCCTAACCCTATTACGTTGGGGGTTAAAACTCAGGTGAATCTGGGGGTGACACAAACATTCAATCCATAACAGTGATCTTAATGAAAATTGGATCATATCACCTGCTTCCTACCTCACTATCCCACATGACCCATGGCCAGGGCCATCTCCAGCCTCCATACCCTCTCCATGTCAGGTATGGTGCTCTCACCTCATTGGCTTCTCTCAGTTTTTATAAATTTCATATGCCCTGCAACCCAGGTTGCAGGGTTATTGCTACAGTTATTGGTTATATTTTCAAGTTCACTCTTCTCAGAGATGACAAAGCTGATTATGAGTCCTAAAGCCCAGAAGAATAATTGTTGCTGATTTCTGTTTACACTATGACGTACAGGCCTAATGAGAGATGTGAAATTCTGCAGCTTCTCTGCTTTTGCAAAGTACATTTTTTTTAAGAAAATATATCTTTATTGATTTCAGAGAGAGGAAAGGAGAGGGAGAGAGAGAGATAGAAACATCAATGATGAGAGAGTCATTGATTGGCTGCAGCCCACAACCAGGGCATGTGCCCTGACCGGGAATCGAACCCCGGTCGCCTGGATCCTAGGTCGATGCTCAACCACTGAGCCACACCTGGCCGGGCGCAAAGTACATTTTTGATGAAAATATATTTCATGGTCCGAAGCCTCGTTTACTCCTGACTGGCTCTAAACTTCATGAGTCTGATGTCAGCTGTGTTGCAGGAGGGGGGCTCTTCTGGGAGAACTTTCCCCTCCAGATGAAATGTGAGATGAGCATGGGCTGTGAAAAAGAGATCACAAAGACTGAATTTCTCGCCTGGAAGCAGAATTCTTAGAACATGTGCGTCAGGTGGCAGCAGTGGGACAGTGTCAGTGCAGTCACCTCTGGGACTTTGAAGGAAACCCTTCCCGTGAAGAGGAAGGTGATAAGCCGAGCTGGCCCCTAGTTGCTATGCAAATTTCAGAGTCTGCCTTGGAGCTGTTTCCCACTGATAAGCTACTTCATGGTTCTCAAGTTCCCACTGAAAGGAAAATATTCAAGTGCAGTCAACAAAATTGATGATCTGACTGACTAAAGCTCAGGGAGGTGGGGTCTGCAGCTGAGCCTCTTGCCTCCCTGGCCGGTGCCCAGGCCCCGCTCTCCCTCTTCACTTTTACCCCCTTCCACTCCCTATAAGGATCTTCTTCAGTCAGTTTGTTGTCTTTAGTATTCTGGGAACATCTCTTATTCTTTCCTGCCTGTTCCCTCTCCACACTGTTCCTCCTGCCTGGGGCACAATCGATGATTTCTCCTTAGAGATGCAGATACAGCTGGGGGACAGGCACTTTTTCCAGGTGATGGGCAGACCAATGTGAAGGAGACATCATTCCCCTCAAGGTATTCACACCCCAGTGAAATCCAAAATCATTGCATTGGCTTCTGCCCTGTTACCCCTTTGTTTGCTAAATTTCCATTCTAAACCTTTCCGTTTCTAGCTACTAGTTCTTATTGTCTTAGAAGTGTTCCCCAAACTCTTTTGGCTGCTTCTTTCATGAAGTTGAACAAATATATGCCTTACTGATGGAGATTTTTTAATCTTTTTTCTATAGATGTAATCTTTTGTAAGATTATTTAAATTTAAAACAAAAAGTTTTATCACTGTTTCAAATAGCAAACCAACATTACTTGCCTGAAATAAAAAGTTTATGAAGACTATAAAACAACCCAAAACATTATTATTAAATCTAGTGAGAAGCAAAAGAATGTTCATAGCAGCCTTGTTCTTAAAGCAAAAACTGGAGACAACCCAAGTGTCTATAATGTTATAATAGATGATAAATTATGGTGCTTTTGCACAATAGGATATACACAGTAACAAAAAAGAGCAACCTATTATAACTCCACTAGATGACTTTCACAGACATAATGATGAATGAACGGAGCTAGCGGATGCGCTAAATGATTCTATTCCTATGAAAATCGGGAGCAGGGATCGAAGCCCCAGCTTGCTTTGTCAACAGAGAACAGGAAGGGAAGATCAGCAACATTTTCAAGATTCTTCATCACATCTTACCCCCTACTAAAATGCAAATGCCATAGAGCAGGAGTCCTACCTGCTTTGTTCAGCGCTGCATCCCCAGCGAATGGTACCCCGGGGTGGTACCCTGTCCGTGATACCAACACAGTAAACATTTGAATCAATGAATGGATTTCTTTTGTCCAGAAGTCTCTGCAAAGTCCTCATGTTGGATCTGTTTCAGCTGGGAAAGCATTGGGCACCCTTATTTCACATTTGCTGGGATCTGAACTGAAGGGCCTCCAGGGCTTCCTTGGTTTCCTGAGTGTGTCTGCAGCTCTCTACAGCCCTTGAGTTCCTCCATCATTAGATTTGTCATCTCCAAACTCCTTTCCCCAGATAGCCACTTGGGACAGAAGAATAGTTGGACTTTTACCACCAGCACTTTCTTCCATTTTGAATATACAGAGCTCTTATATTGAGACACGTCCAAGCGTTGCTGAAATTCTAGCCTTTTGCAATTGAGTGTTCTCCTGAGAAAGAACCACATGGCCAGATGCATCTCTGGGTTGGAAGACATATGGTATTCTTTTGGCTCTGCTGGCTTTTTGCTTTGTAGAAAGATAAGCCCCTTTCCACAGAGAGGAAACACTCATGACATTTCAGAATGAAAACAAAACCGTAATATGCATGAATAAGCTTTGTAGTGCTCCTTTTTCCTTTGAAATTTTCTTGTATAAGAAACTCAAGGCAAGCAGACACACACTAGCATCAAGATGATGATTTAAAAAATCCTACTCTGATCAAGGCTATTATATGGGAATGATGGCAGCTCTGCATCTCCTCACTCTGTGCAGTAGCATCAAGAATCACATCTTACTTATTAGGAGATAATCACATAATTGCAAAGAGTGACATTAAATCCTCATGAGTATGAAGATGATTTCCAAAGTAATAGAAAGAAAATTTAAAAATTAGTTATGAGTGTCTCCCAGTTTACAAACCTTCTGGAAGCTCCTCCCTGAATGTCAGGTTAGAAATGCAGCCTGAGCTCGTGTCTTGACATGAAGGTGACAAGGTCGCAATAGGGGTCTCAGGCTCCAAAAGGTTAAGAAAACTGTCTGACCAATCCACTCAGGAATAAGGGGATTTTTGGAAGTTGGGACACAACGTTGAAGAAAGGGAGTCATGGGCTGAGAAATAGTTGGTTTTATTGCCAGTTTTAAAGATTCCCAAATAATGCCAGCTAAGTCTCTGCCCTCTTTTTTTCCCCTTTCTAGCCTTTCCTCTTCCTATATCTCACAGGATCTAAGGGGAACCTTTATATATTTTACATGATGTCATTAAAATGTACCAGAAGGCCAAATGTACCTATATGCCAATGAGAGATGGAGAACTTCAAGAAATTTTCAGATTTAGGTTCTATTCACTGAAATACCAGGTAAAATATGAAATTATTGCGATATCTTTTTGTCCCTGTAAATTCCATTCCTTCTTTCCTAGGCCTGGCTCTTGTAACCTGCCCTGAAGATTTGGATTGATCTTGTTCTCTTTGTTAAGCTTATTTCCAAGGTACCTTAAATTCCACATTTCCTTGTTACTAAGATGTTCATTAAGCGCAAGAAATGTCACTGATTTTATAGTAGAGGGTGGTGGATCACTAGTACTAAAGGTATACGTTGACATGGATTGTAAAATACCTTTAGACTTTAGAAACGGGAAAATATGAAAAATATCTTAGACTAGATAAAATATGTTACTGCCCTTGTTAGGAAAATTGCCTTTTAATGGGAGAATTTAAGCTTTGTTGGTATGTGAGAAGGAATGATAGATATTGTCACGTGGGGTGGGAACCCTTCTTTCTGCCCCACCTATCATTTGTCCCCTCCCACCTTCATTTCTTGTAAGACTCGCCTGGGGTGCATGACTCCTTTATTATCTTATGAAATTAATAGGTTGTCAAGCTCTTAAACCCTCTTGGAGCAACAACACTTAAAGAAAAGTGATAAAGCCAGATTTAAAACACAATCTTTATTTTTAAATTCCAGCAAACATATGTCCTGTTAAATTCCTTTCCTTTTCCCCAAACAAGTCTCAGTGAAAAAGTATTATATGGTAATTGCAATATTTATAAAGGTCATAGGTTTCAATACATCTGCAGAGGGAAGGTTGTGGGAGGGTATAATTGAAGCATTCTTTAGACAAATCAACATTTATCAAGTTACCTACTCTTGGTTTTTATATCGTACAATAAATGGATGATTTGATAAAAGTAATGTTAGTGCAGAGCAAACTCTAAAATGTAGAAAAAAATATAAATGCAAAAGATTCTTTGAGGAGTATGGCAGCCAGTGGCATTTGTAGTCAAATAAATTCAACGACACGATACATTTAAAGCACTGAGCTTCATGTCTGTGAGAGAAATGTGTCCAATGAATGTTACTACATCAAAGTCAGACATTGTTCTGATGTCATAACATGCAGAAAAAGACTGGAAATAGTCATCCTCCCAGCCATTTGGTCTAAAAGACATTGAAGTTTCACAGCTTTGACCAGACAAACATAGTTGGATTAAAAAAGAAATGATGTCATTAAAAATATTATATGTGTATGAATTCAGAGATAAGAGTTCATCACAGCTCTGGCAATGGCTTAATACTCTCAGGAGGAAGTGCAGGTCTCCCTTCTAGATAATGAACTAGAAGAAAGAGCCTTTACAGAATGTCTTTACTACTTCAACATTTCACACCCAAGAGTCCAAGAGAAATATTGGTAAATCCAGGTCTTTTGATTTTCAAAATGATGTCCTTTCCAGTCTGGAACAAATTATATATGAAAAGCTCACTCCTGTCGGTTGAAGGATGGTGTGCTTTTAAGAGGAATTCAGTGCTTGGGAGAGGGTGCGACATGGCTCACTGAGCTCTTATTGGATCCTGTGGAGGCAGGAAGTTGATCTGATAGAAGTACCAGGGGAAGCGCTGGGGAAGCGTGGAGAGCTACTGAGTCAGGGTGGGCAGGGACACTGGGCTCCAGAGACAGGAATGAGGCACCCCATTGGGAGAGAAGCAATGGAAGGGCAGATGGAAGAAAGCTGATGACTGCCATTTTGCATAATCAGCCCTGTTCACACCTCTCTGTACATAATATATACATGTAAGCAGATATGACAAACATTGCCATTCTATAATTATTCTTTAGTATTCTCAATTTGTAACCTTGGAGGTGACATATTTAAAGCTAGCAGATTTTAAGATCTTCCATCAACATAATCCCATGCTGGTGTGGCTCTGAGCCTGGCCTTAGGAAGCTGTATGACTTGCTGCCTGGGTTACCATTCATCTGCAAGAAAACCCCACACTGCTTAATGGCAATTTGTTCCCAGACGCCTGCAGTGTGATAATTCTTTTTAGCTATGCTTCATTTCAGCTTCTTGGGAGCACTAACCATCCCTCAAAACACACATTAAAGCTTTACTTGCAGTTAGAAAATGAGAAACAGAATCCCCATTAAGTTTACAGCAGCCTTAGAGCAAAGACTTAGATTTCCAGGCCCAGGGGCTCATTCTCAGGAATGTTTGATGTAACACTGTCATTCCAGAATTAAAGACCAGCAGGCAAACACTAGAACAGTGGTTGTCAAAGGAGGCCAGGAGACGATTTTGCTTCCGGGAGACATTTGGCTATTATGGAAACATATTTGATGGTTACAACTTTGGGACACGGGCTACCAGCATCTTGTGGGTAGAGGCCAGGGATGCTGCTAAAAATCCTGCAATGTCAACACGGTCCCCCCACAACAAAGAATTGCCTACCCCAAAAGGTCAATATTGCCAAGGATAAGAAATCTTGCAGTGGAGCCTTTAATTGAAAAGGTATGGTTTATCAAATTCCAGCATTTATAATCATGTGAATGACATGAGAGCAGCTGACTTTGTTTTTTCTTCACTGCCAAGTTCAAGACCAGTGCATGACACAGAGCAGGTTCTCAGAGATGTTAGTCATATGAATGAAAGAATGATTGTTGTAGAACTCTTCCCCTTTCCTTTTCTTTTGACAATTTCTTTTTTTTAATGTAAGACCACTTCTAACTTCTTGTGACTTTCATTTCCTGTGTTACAAGGAACAGCATATTGAGTTTAATTCAAGAACTAAAAGTCCATGGAAAAGGTGCTGAATAGCAAGCTGGAAGGAATCTGGACATTTTAAAGAGAGTGCTTGGGCTTCCATTGATCTTCCAGACAAAAGTCAGGTTTAGGACTTGGAAGTGAAAGAGCTTGTGCACCAGGTGACAGCATGTATGGTAGTGCTTTGTATGTTAGAGACAGGCATCTTCATCTTAGTTTCTTGCATCTTAGTTTCTTGCAACACTCTGGTTAGAAGTTCAGACAAAATTCCTGGTTTGCTAAAAGGTACCAGATTCTCTGAAATGATGATTTCCTAAGTGGCAGTGTTGTATTTCTTGACTTTGTAATTCTACTTTCTTAAGAAATTTTCTTGAGAAAATGATCATGTGTTCAGTAGATATCTATACAGAAGAGAAAAGGTTATGAGAGAAAAGCCGTCATGAATGGGATTAGTGTCTGAGTAAGGGACCCCAGAAAGCCCCCTCATCTCTTCTGCCATATGCAGACGTGTAGATACAGGGAGAAGACCACATGTGAGCCAGAAAGAAGGCTCACCAGACACCAAATCCATCGGCACCTGGAGCTTGGACTTCCCAGAACTTCAGAACTGTGAGAGAGAAATGCCTGTTGTTTCAGCCACCAAATCTATGATCATCTTATTTACCAGTCCAAACCAAGGTGGTTGGCCAATGTTAATATTGATATGAGTGATCCAGTAGAGAAGTCGCCATTGGCGATATGAGAGGGAAGGAGTATTTGTGAGTCTTTGAAAACATAGAGAAAGATGGGATCCATGGTGTTCCTGGAGGAGTGGCCCAGTGTTGAGACCAGTGATATTTTATCCAACAGGGCAGGAAAAAAAATCGCAAGAAAAGATGTGAGATGAGGAATTTTGCTGATGGGCAGATGAAAGCATTGCCTTTATCTTTAAATTAGTAAAGTATGAGGCAAGGCAATTGGCTGTCTATTTTCCTTAAGTGGCAAGAAAAAAAAAAAAGAATTAATCTGAAATAGTTGCCTTTCAGAACCAAGTGAGGAAGTACTAATTGTGCAGAAAAATCCACCAGGCCTGGGAACCCTTAACTAGTCCTAATTTTAAACTGATTTATAGGGCACTTTTCAAATTAAAAAAAGAAATCCTCATTTTCTTCTGTTCAAAGGATTGCTTAAGATTTCTTTTCTTGAAACATGCAGTTTAATCTTTGTAATATTATTTTCCAAAGGCATTTTGGAAGTCTTTTTTTCCCCATAGATGGAAAGTTTCTTGAACCCCTATTTATCTTTAAAAAGTCTCCTTTCATGATAATACAGAACGGGGAGAGAAAAAAAAATACTCCCTGAAAAACCAGACCAGTGTTCACTCAAGAAAAGTGATCCGCTTGTTTAATCCTTTATGCAGCATCAGTCAACGAATTGGAAAATGTAGCTAGGTCGAGCTTAATATGCTAATATGCTTTAAACAGTACTATAGAAAAAGATAAAATCTATTTTCTCTGTTATTTCAACAGCAAGACACAATTTTATTTTTAAAACATGTTTTTATGAATTGATTTTAGAAACAGAGGAAGGCAGAGGGAGGGAGGGAGAAACTTCAATGTGAGAGAGAAATAGCGATCAGTTGCCTCTGGTACGAGCCCCAACCAGGGATTGAACCTGTAGCCTGAGCCTGTGTCCTGACTGGGAATTGAACCAGTGACCTTTCAGTGCATGGGACAGTGCTCAACCAACTGAGCCACACCGGCCAGGGACATAATTTTATTTTTTAAAAATTCGGTATCAGATAAGATACATATTGCTATAAATAATACAAAGCTAAAATACAGTGTTTTAATACACTGAACTTAATATAGTCAGCTGCACCTGTGTAGTAGCCTGACGTTGGAAGAGTGAGTACAAACAACCACACCAACTTTGAACCTGAGTATTGCACATTTTTCTTTCAAATGTGGCTAATATAATCCTGCAGAATCCTTGCTAGAAGTTGGTCATTGCCCTTTCTGAATCACCAAGAAACTTTGAAGTCATGGTCAGGTCGGGGCTGGTCTTCTGTCTCATCTCCAGACCAAGTACCCTGGATTTTCACCCACTAAGGATGAAATCCATAGTGTCAACATCCTAAATTCAGTAGTTTCTTGATGGAAGAACATTGGCCAGGACCTACATAGAGGTCAACCCAGAACTAAAATTAGAAGCATTCTATTGATTTTTGAGTTTTAAAAATTTATTTATTTATTTATTTATTTATTTATTTATTTATTGGTGAACCAGACAGTGGGTAACTTTCAGGCCATCTGAGGCAGTAATCCAGGTAAAGAATTCCAAATAAAGTTGCTCAGAAGCAA